>NC_087397.1:14972500-14992500 GCF_031307605.1 Tribolium castaneum
AATTTGCTTTAAAATAAAATGCTCGAAAAACCGGAATTAAACTAAATTAATTGTGTCTAACACTTTAGTAGAGAAAAAAAGAGAAGACATAAAAGTCACTAAATGTTTCAGAGTCGTCTTTAGTCGTCATATTAATAACAATAACATTAATAATAATAATACTAAAAGTACTAAATTTGCTTATATGCAAACAAAAATTAAGGTAACAGTTTTTTGGTTTCTTGCTTATATCTCGAAAACAGTTACTCCTATCAATTTTTATCTCTTTTTCAAAATTAAAGCTGATAAAATTTCCTACAAAATAGTTATTTCCATTTTTTTGTAGGACCAACTATAAGCGAGTTATAGGGTTGGATATAAATAATCTTTAACAAAAATTTGCTTTAAAATAAAATGCTCGAAAAACCGGAATTAAACTAAATTAATTGTGTCTAACACTTTAGTAGAGAAAAAAAGAGAAGACATAAAAGTCACTAAATGTTTCAGAGTCGTCTTTAGTCGTCATATTAATAACAATAACATTAATAATAATAATACTAAAAGTACTAAATTTGCTTATATGCAAACAAAAATTAAGGTAACAGTTTTTTGGTTTCTTGCTTATATCTCGAAAACAGTTACTCCTATCAATTTTTATCTCTTTTTCAAAATTAAAGCTGATAAAATTTCCTACAAAATAGTTATTTCCATTTTTTTGTAGGACCAACTATAAGCGAGTTATAGGGTTGGATATAAATAATCTTTAACAAAAATTTGCTTTAAAATAAAATGTTTGAAAAACCGATATTAAACCAAATTAATTGGGTCTAACACTTTAGTAGAGGAAAAAGAAGAAGACATAAAAGTCACCAAAGTCTTCAGAGTTGTTTTTAGTACTAAATTTGCTTATATGCAAGAGCTTAATTAAGGTAACAGTTTTTTGGTTTCTTGCTTATATCTCGAAAACAGTTACTTCTATTAATTTTTATCATTTTACTAAAATTAAAGCTAATAAAATTTCCTACAAAATAGTAATTTGCATTTTTCATGTAGGACTAACCATAAGCGAGATGTAAGTTTGAAAATAATTAATATTTAAAAAAAAGTGCTCTAACAGAAAATGTCTTGTGATTTAAAATACACTTAATTTAATGGGTCCAATACATTATTAGAAGAAAAAGGAGGTGACATAAAAGTCACTGAAGTCTTCAGAGTCGATTTTAAATGCTGCATTTTCGACTTTGTCTCAAACATTGAAAACTGAATTACATTTTTGTTCAGTAACAGTTACAGTTTTCTTATTGGTTTTTTGCTTATATCTCGAAAACAGTTACTCCTATTAATTTTTATCTTTTTTTCAAAATTCAAGCCGATAAAATTTTCTACAAAATAGTTATTTGCATTTTTCTGGTAGGACCCACCATAAGCGCGTTATATAGTTGGATATAAATAATCTATAACAAAAATTTGCTTAAAAATAAAATGTTTGAAAAACCGAAATTAAACTAAATTAATTAAGACTAACACTTTAGTAGAGGAAAAAGGAGAAGACATAAGTCACCAAAGTCTTGAAAGTCGTTTATAGTCGTCATATTAATAACAATAACATTAATAATAATAATACTAATATTACTAAATTTGCTTATATGCAAGCGCTTAATTAAGGTAACAGTTTCTTGCTTATATTTCGAAAACTGTTACTTCTATTAATTTTTATCTTTTTACTAAAATTAAAGCTGATAAAATTTTCTACAAAATAGTTATTTGCATTTTTTATGTAGGACTAACCATAAGCGAGATATAAGTTTGAAAATAATTAATATTTAAAAAAAAGTGCTTTAACAAAAAATGTCTTGTGATTTAAAATACACTTAATTTATTGGGTCCAATACTTTATTAGAAGAAAAAGGAGGTGACATAAAAGTCACTGAAGTCTTCAGAGTCGTTTTTAAATGATGCATTTTCGTCTTCGTCTCAAACATAGAAAACTGAATTACATTTTTGTTTAGTAACTGTAACAGTTTTCGCTTTGGTTATTTGCTTATATCTCGAAAACAATTACTCCTATCAATTTTTATCTTTCTTTCAAAATTAAAGCTGATAAAATTTCCTACAAAATAGTTATGTGCATTTCTTTTGTAAGACCAACCATAAGCGAGTTATAGAGTTGGATATAAATAATCTATAACAAAAATTTGCTTTAAAATAAAATGTTTGAAAAACCTAAATTAAACTAAATTAATTGAGTCTAACACTTTAGTATAGGAAAAAGGAGGAAACATAAAAGTCACCAAAGTCATCAGAGTCGTTTTTGGTCGTCATATTAATAACAATAACATTAATAATAATAATACTAATAGTACTAAATTTGCTTATATGCAAGCGTTTTATTAAGGTAACAGTTTTTTGGTTTCTTGCTTATATCTCGAAAACAGTTTCTCCTATTAATTTTTATCTTTTTACTAAAATTAAAGCTGATAAAATTTCCTACAAAATAGTTATTTGCATTTTTCTTGTAGGACCAAGTATAAGCGAGTTATAAAGATGGATATAAATAATATTTAACAAAAATTTGCTTTAAAATAAAATGTTTGAAATACTGAAATTTAACTGAATTAATTGTGTCTAACACTTTAGTAGAGGAAAAAGGAGAAGACATAAAAGTCACTAAAGGTTTCAGAGTCGTCTTTAATCGTCATACTAATAACAATAACATTAATAATAATACTAATAGTACTAAATTTGCTTGTATGCAAACGCTTAATTAAGGTGACAGTTTTTTGGTTTCTTGCTTATATCTCAAAAACAGTTACTCCTATCAATTTTTATCTTTTTACTATAATTAAAGCTGATAAAATTTCCTACAAAATAGTTATTTGCATTTTTTTGTAGGACCAACCATAAGCGAGTTATAGAGTTGGATATAAATAATCTTTAACAAAAATTTGCTTTAAAATAAAATGTTTGAAAAACCGATATTAAACCAAATTAATTGGGTCTAACACTTTAGTAGAGGAAAAAGGAGAAGACATAAAAGTCACCAAAGTCTTCAGAGTTGTTTTTAGTACTAAATTTGCTTATATGCAAGCGCTTAATTAAGGTAACAGTTTTTTTGTTTCTTGCTTATATCTCGAAAACAGTTACTTCTATTAATTTTTATCTTTTTACTAAAATTAAAGCTGATAAAATTTTCTACAAAATAGTAATTTGCATTTTTCATGTAGGACTAACCATAAGCGAGATGTAAGTTTGAAAATAATTAATATTTAAAAAAAAAGTGTTTTAACAAAAAATGTCTTGTGATTTAAAATACACTTAATTTAATGGGTCCAATACTTTATTAGAAGAAAAAGAAGGTGACATAAAAATCACTGAAGTCTTCAGAGTCGATTTTAAATGCTGCATTTTCGACTTTGTCTCAAACATTGAAAACTGAATTACATTTTTGTTCAGTAACAGTTACAATTTTCTTATTGGTTTTTTGCTTATATCTCGAAAACAATTACTCCTATCAATTTTTATCTTCTTTTCAAAATTCAAGCTGATAAAATTTCCTACAAAATAGTTATTTGCATTTTTCTTGTAGGATCAACCATAAGCGAGTTATAGAGTTGGATATAAATAATCTTTAACAAAAATTTGCTTTAAAATAAAATGTTTGAAAAACCGAAATTAAACTAAATTAATTAAGACTAACACTTTAGTAGAGGAAAAAGGAGAAGACATAAAAGTTACCAAAGTCTTGAGAGTCGTTTTCAGTCGTCATATTAATAACAATAACATTAATAATAATAATACTAATATTACTAAATTTGCTTATATGCAAGCGCTTAATTAAGGTAACAGTTTCTTGCTTATATTTCGAAAACAGTTACTCCTAACTGTTTTCGAGATATAAGCAAGAAACCAAAAATCTGTTACCTTAATTAAGCGCTTGCATATAAGCAAATTTAGTACTATTAGTATTATTATTATTAATGTTATTGTTATTAATATGACGACTAAAAATGACTCTGAAAACTTTGGTGACTTTTATGTCTTCTCCTTTTTCCTATACTAAAGTGTTAGACTCAATTAATTTAGTTTAATTTCGGTTTTTCAAACATTTTATTTTAAAGCTAATTTTTGTTAAAGATTATTTATATCCAACTCTATAACTCGCTTATGGTTGGTCTTACAAAAGGAATGCAAATAACTATTTTGTAGGAAATTTTATCAGCTTTAATTTTGAAAAAAAGATAAAAATTGATAGGAGTAATTGTTTTTGAGATATAAGCAAAAAACCAAAGTGAAAACTGTTACAGTTACTGAACAAAAATGTAATTCAGTTTTCAATGTTTGAGACGAAGACAAAAATGCAGCATTTAAAAACGACTCTGAAGAGCGTTATAGTTTTGACAAAAAAAAATATTTCGGACGACTACATACTTCGAAGTAAGCAGACTTTAATTGAACAAGTGCAAAAGCTAATACTTTGCTTTAAAATAATGATTTATGTGGTAATATGGTATTTTACATCTGTCCTATAAAAGTTTACTTGTTTCGCTCCATTGAATTATTCGAAATAAATTATTTTGACACAACAACAACGAAAATAATTTGTTTTTGTTTAAACTGAAACATAAGTCGCTTTTATAAAACGAACTAAGACGTTTGGCATCTGTTTAGTGAAAGTTTTATCGTTTGGGGGCATAAAATCGTTTGAAATTAGCAGTTCTGGTCAAAACTATAACGTAAATTATTTCTTTGAGACGAAATTTAAAGTTTTCATTAAGTTTTATACAAGTTTACTCTATTCTAAGTAAAGGAGTAATCAGGATAAATTGCTATTATCTAGAGTAATATATAATTTGCAGTTTTCAGGCAGAATAATACGTTTTTAATCTTTTTAATGTAAGTTTTTGTATTCAAAACAAAGGATCGTCAAAGTAAGCAGTTTTTGTCCAGACTGAAACGTAATTCGAATTTCTGTGTCTGAATAACGAGTTTTCAGTTACTTTGATGTAAGGTTTCTTGTTTGTAACAATGAATTAACGAAAATAATTGGTTTTTATCCAAACTGTGGCATGAATCGTTTTTAAAAGGCGAAATAAGATGTTTTTCCTCTGTTCAGTGAAAGTTTACTCGTTTCAAAGCATAGAACCGTTTGAAATTAACAGCTCTCGTTAAGACAATAACCCAAATCTTTTGTTTTGTGCTAAAATAAGACGTTTTAAGTCAGTTTGATATAAGTTTTTTTGTTCAAAGCAAAATATTGTCGAAAATCAACCGTTTTGTCTAAACTGATACAAAATTCGGTGGTTTGTGTCCGAATACAAAGTTTTCAGATTCTTTAATGTTAGGTTTGCTGCTTCTAACAAAGAATCAACGAAAATATTTTGTTTTAATACAAACTGCAATATAAAATGTCTTTATAGGACAAAACATGATGTTTGGCATCTGTTTAATAAAAATTTACTCGTTTGGAAGCATAGAATCATTCCAAATAAGCTATTCTCGTCAAAACTATAATGTAATTAGTATTTTGGGCTAGAATACAGCGTTTTTGTTAGATTTATTAACAATTTTGTCTATTTTAAGCAATGAAACGAATAGGATTAACTGCCTTTATCCAAAGTGATACATAAATTGCTCTTTTATGCCAGATTAATACGTTTTTAGTCTGTTCGATATAAGTTTTCTTGTTCAAAGCAAAAGATCGTCTAAAATAAGCCGTTTTTGTTTGAACTGATAAACAATTCAGACTGAGAGTCAACAAAAATAATTTGTTTTAATCCAAACTGATACTTTTTGACCCTATAAGAGTCCGAGATACGCCGTTCTCGTCAAGTCTATAACGTAATTCGTATTTTTGTGTCAGAATACGACGTTTTCTGTCTGTTTAATATAATTTTTTAATAATAATAATAATAATAATAATAATAACAATAATAATAATAATAATAATAATAATAACAATAATAGTAATAGTAACAAAAGTAATAATAATATTAATACTTTTAATAAGGAAAAATGAAGTTTATTTTGTGTGTTACATGAGCGTTTTCTCATTTCTATGCAAAAGATCATGTGTGATCTGTGTTTTTAGGCAATCTAAGCCATTTTATAGTTTTTAGGCAAGAAATTGTCTAAAATAAATCACTCATTTTAAAACTGGTATAAAAACATTTACTATACAAAAGTTATAATCGGTTTTTAATAATAATAATAATAATATAAACAATAATAATAATAATAATAATAGTAATAATAATAATAATAATAATAATAATAATAATATAATAAATGTTTCAGAGTCGTCTTTAGTCGTCATATTAATAACAATAACATTAATAATAATAATACTAAAAGTACTAAATTTGCTTATATGCAAACAAAAATTAAGGTAACAGTTTTTTGGTTTCTTGCTTATATCTCGAAAACAGTTACTCCTATCAATTTTTATCTCTTTTTCAAAATTAAAGCTGATAAAATTTCCTACAAAATTGTTATTTGCATTTTTTTGTAGGACCAACCATAAGCGAGTTATAGGGTTAGATATAAATAATCTTTAACAAAAATTTGCTTTAAAATAAAATGTTTGAAAAACCGATATTAAACCAAATTAATTGGGTCTAACACTTTAGTAGAGGAAAAAGAAGAAGACATAAAAGTCACCAAAGTCTTCAGAGTTGTTTTTAGTACTAAATTTGCTTATATGCAAGAGCTTAATTAAGGTAACAGTTTTTTGGTTTCTTGCTTATATCTCGAAAACAGTTACTTCTATTAATTTTTATCTTTTTACTAAAATTAAAGCTAATAAAATTTCCTACAAAATAGTAATTTGCATTTTTCATGTAGGACTAACCATAAGCGAGATGTAAGTTTGAAAATAATTAATATTTAAAAAAAAGTGCTCTAACAGAAAATGTCTTGTGATTTTAAATACACTTAATTTAATGGGTCCAATACATTATTAGAAGAAAAAGGAGGTGACATAAAAGTCACTGAAGTCTTCAGAGTCGATTTTAAATGCTGCATTTTCGACTTTGTCTCAAACATTGAAAACTGAATTACGTTTTTGTTCAGTAACAGTTACAGTTTTCTTATTGGTTTTTTGCTTATATCTCGAAAACAGTTACTCCTATTAATTTTTATCTTTTTTTCAAAATTCAAGCCGATAAAATTTTCTACAAAATAGTTATTTGCATTTTTCTTGTAGGACCCACCATAAGCGCGTTATAGAGTTGGATATAAATAATCTATAACAAAAATTTGCTATAAAATAAAATGTTTGAAAAACCGAAATTAAACTAAATTAATTAAGACTAACACTTTAGTAGAGGAAAAATGAGAAGACATAAAAGTCACCAAAGTCTTGAAAGTCGTTTTTAGTCGTCATATTAATAACAATAACATTAATAATAATAATACTAATATTACTAAATTTGCTTATATGCAAGCGCTTAATTAAGGTAACAGTTTCTTGCTTATATTTCGAAAACTGTTACTTCTATCAATTTTTATCTTTTTACTAAAATTAAAGCTGATAAAATTTTCTACAAAATAGTTATTTGCATTTTTTATGTAGGACTAACCATAAGCGAGATATAAGTTTGAAAATAATTAATATTTAAAAAAAAGTGCTTTAACAAAAAATGTCTTGTGATTTAAAATACACTTAATTTATTGGGTCCAATACTTTATTAGAAGAAAAAGGAGGTGACATAAAAGTCACTGAAGTCTTCAGAGTCGTTTTTAAATGATGCATTTTCGTCTTCGTCTCAAACATAGAAAACTGAATTACATTTTTGTTTAGTAACTGTAACAGTTTTCACTTTGGTTATTTGCTTATATCTCGAAAACAATTACTCCTATCAATTTTTATCTTTCTTTCAAAATTAAAGCTGATAAAATTTCCTACAAAATAGTTATGTGCATTTCTTTTGTAAGACCAACCATAAGCGAGTTATAGAGTTGGATATAAATAATCTTTAACAAAAATTTGCTTTAAAATAAAATGTTTGAAAAACCTAAATTAAACTAAATTAATTGAGTCTAACACTTTAGTATAGGAAAAAGGAGGAAACATAAAAGTCACCAAAGTCATCAGAGTCGTTTTTGGTCGTCATATTAATAACAATAACATTAATAATAATAATACTAATAGTACTAAATTTGCTTATATGCAAGCGTTTTATTAAGGTAACAGTTTTTTGGTTTCTTGCTTATATCTCGAAAACAGTTTCTCCTATTAATTTTTATCTTTTTACTAAAATTAAAGCTGATAAAATTTCCTACAAAATAGTTATTTGCATTTTTCTTGTAGGACCAAGTATAAGCGAGTTATAAAGATGGATATAAATAATATTTAACAAAAATTTGCTTTAAAATAAAATGTTTGAAATACTGAAATTTAACTGAATTAATTGTGTCTAACACTTTAGTAGAGGAAAAAGGAGAAGACATAAAAGTCACTAAAGGTTTCAGAGTCGTCTTTAATCGTCATACTAATAACAATAACATTAATAATAATACTAATAGGACTAAATTTGCTTGTATGCAAACGCTTAATTAAGGTGACAGTTTTTTGGTTTCTTGCTTATATCTCAAAAACTGTTACTCCTATCAATTTTTATCTTTTTACTATAATTAAAGGTGATAAAATTTCCTACAAAATAGTTTTTTGCATTTTCCATGATAAAATTTCCTACAAAATAGTTATTTGCATTATTTTGTAGGACCAACCATAAGCGAGTTATAGAGTTGGATATAAATAATCTTTAACAAAAATTTGCTTTAAAATAAAATGTTTGAAAAACCGATATTAAACCAAATTAATTGGGTCTAACACTTTAGTAGAGGAAAAAGGAGAAGACATAAAAGTCACTAAAGGTTTCAGAGTCGTCTTTAATCGTCATACTAATAACAATAACATTAATAATAATACTAATAGTACTAAATTTGCTTGTATGCAAACGCTTAATTAAGGTGACAGTTTTTTGGTTTCTTGCTTATATCTCAAAAACAGTTACTCCTATCAATTTTTAACTTTTTACTATAATTAAAGCTGATAAAATTTCCTACAAAATAGTTTTTTGCATTTTTTATGATAAAATTTCCTACAAAATAGTTATTTGCATTTTTTTGTAGGACCAACCATAAGCGAGTTATAGAGTTGGATATAAATAATCTTTAACAAAAATTTGCTTTAAAATAAAATGTTTGAAAAACCGATATTAAACCAAATTAATTGGGTCTAACACTTTAGTAGAGGAAAAAGGAGAAGACATAAAAGTCACCAAAGTCTTCAGAGTTGTTTTTAGTACTAAATTTGCTTATATGCAAGCGCTTAATTAAGGTAACAGTTTTTTTGTTTCTTGCTTATATCTCGAAAACAGTTACTCCTATTAATTTTTATCTTTTTACTAAAATTAAAGCTGATAAAATTTTCTACAAAATAGTAATTTGCATTTTTCATGTAGGACTAACCATAAGCGAGATGTATGTTTGAAAATAATTAATATTTAAAAAAAAAGTGTTTTAACAAAAAATGTCTTGTGATTTAAAATACACTTAATTTAATGGGTCCAATACTTTATTAGAAGAAAAAGAAGGTGACATAAAAATCACTGAAGTCTTCAGAGTCGATTTTAAATGCTGCATTTTCGACTTTGTCTCAAACATTGAAAACTGAATTACATTTTTGTTCAGTAACAGTTACAATTTTCTTATTGGTTTTTTGCTTATATCTCGAAAACAATTACTCCTATCAATTTTTATCTTCTTTTCAAAATTCAAGCTGATAAAATTTCCTACAAAATAGTTATTTGCATTTTTCTTGTAGGATCAACCATAAGCGAGTTATAGAGTTGGATATAAATAATCTTTAACAAAAATTTGCTTTAAAATAAAATGTTTGAAAAACCGAAATTAAACTAAATTAATTAAGACTAACACTTTAGTAGAGGAAAAAGGAGAAGACATAAAAGTTACCAAAGTCTTGAGAGTCGTTTTCAGTCGTCATATTAATAACAATAACATTAATAATAATAATACTAATATTACTAAATTTGCTTATATGCAAGCGCTTAATTAAGGTAACAGTTTCTTGCTTATATTTCGAAAACAGTTACTCCTAACTCTTTTCGAGATATAAGCAAGAAACCAAAAATCTGTTACCTTAATTAAGCGCTTGCATATAAGCAAATTTAGTACTATTAGTATTATTATTATTAATGTTATTGTTATTAATATGACGACTAAAAATGACTCTGAAAACTTTGGTGACTTTTATGTCTTCTCCTTTTTCCTATACTAAAGTGTTAGACTCAATTAATTTAGTTTAATTTCGGTTTTTCAAACATTTTATTTTAAAGCTAATTTTTGTTAAAGATTATTTATATCCAACTCTATAACTCGCTTATGGTTGGTCTTACAAAAGGAATGCAAATAACTATTTTGTAGGAAATTTTATCAGCTTTAATTTTGAAAGGAAGATAAAAATTGATAGGAGTAATTGTTTTTGAGATATAAGCAAAAAACCAAAGTGAAAACTGTTACAGTTACTGAAGAAAAATGTAATTCAGTTTTCAATGTTTGAGACGAAGACAAAAATGCAGCATTTAAAAACGACTCTGAAGACTTCAGCGACTTTTATGTCACCTCCTTTTTCTTCTAATAAAGTATTGGACCCAATAAATTAAGTGTGTGTTAAATCACAAGACATTCTCTGTTAAAACACTTTTTTTTTAAATATTAATAATTTTTAAACTTATATCTCGCTTATGGTTAGTCTTACATGAAAAATGCAAATAACTATTTTGTAGGAAATTTTATCAGCTTTAATTTTAGTGAAAAGATAAAAATTGATATAAGTAACTGTTTTCGAGATATAAGCAAGAAACCAAAAAACTGTTACCTTAATTAAGCGATTGCATGTAAGCAAATTAAGTACTATTAGTATTATTACTATTAATATTATTGTTATTAATATGACGACTAAAGACGACGCTGAAACCATTAGTAACTTTTATGTCTTCTCCTTTTTCCTCTACTAAAGTGTTAGACACAATTAATTTAATCACAAGACATTTTCTGTTAAAGCACTTTTTTTTTAAATATTAATTATTTTCAAACTTATATCTCGCTTATGGTTAGTCCTACATGAAAAATGCAAATAACTATTTTGTAGGAAATTTTATCAGCTTTAATTTTAGTAAAAAGATAATAATTGATAGGAGTAACTGTTTTCGAGATATAAGCAAGAAACCAAAAAACTGTTACCTTAATTAAGCGTTTGCATATAAGCAAATTTAGTACTATTAGTATTATTATTATTAATGTTATTGTTATTAATATGACGACTAAAGACGACTCTGAAACCTTTAGTGACTTCTATGTCTTTTTCTTTTTCCTCTACTAAAGTGTTCGACACAATTAAATTAGTTTAATTTCAGTTTTTCAAACATTTTATTGTAAAGCAAATTTTTGTTAAATATTATTTATATCCAACTCTATAACTCGCTTATGGTTGGTCCTACAAGAAAAATGCAAATAACTAATTTGTAGGAAATTTTATCAGCTTGAATTTTGAAAGAAAGATAAAAATTGATAGGAGTAACTGTTTTCGAGATATAAGCAAAAAACCAATAAGAAAACTGTAACTGTTACTGAACAAAAATGTAATTCAGTTTTCAATTTTTGAGACGAAGACGAAAATGCAGCATTTAAAATCGACTCTGAAGACTTCAGTGACTTTTATGTCACCTCCTTTTTCTTCTAATAAAGTATTGGACCCATTAAATTAAGTGTATTTTAAATCACAAGACATTTTCTGTTAAAGCACTTTTTTTTTAAATATTAATTATTATCAAACTTATTTTTCGCTTATGGTTAGTCCTACATAAAAAATGCAAATTACTATTTTGTAGGAAATTTTATCAGCTTTAATTTTAGTAAAAAGATAAAAATTGATAGGAGTAACTGTTTTCGAGATATAAGCAAGAAACCAAAAAACTGTTACCTTAATTAAGCGCTTGCATATAAGCAAATTTAGTACTAAAAACAACTCTGAAGACTTTGGTAACTTTTATGTCTTCTCCTTTTTCCTCTACTAAAGTGTTAGACCCAATAAATTTAGTTTAATATCGGTTTTTCAAACATTTTATTTTAAAGCAAATTTTTGTTAATGATTATTTATATCCAACTCTATAACTCGCTTATGGTTGGTCCTACAAAAAAATGCAAACAACTGGTTTGTAGGAAATTTTATCAGCTTTAATTTTGAAAAAAAGATAAAAATTGATAGGAGTAACTGTTTTCGAGATATAAGCAAGAAACCAAAAAACTGTTACCTTAATTAAACGTTTGCATATAAGCAAATTTAGTACTATTAGTATTATTATTATTAATGTTATTGTTATTAATATGACGACTAAAGACGACTCTGAAACATTTAGTGACTTTTATGTCTTCTCCTTTTTCCTCTACTAAAGTGTTAGACACAATTAATTTAGTTTAATTCCGGTTTTTCAAGCATTTTATTTTAAAGCAAATTTTTGTTAAATATTATTTATATCCAACTCTATAATTCGTTTATGCTTGTTTCTACAAGAAAAATGTAAATAACTATTTTGTTGGAAATTTTATCAGCTTTAATTTTGGAAGAAAGATAAAATTTGATAAGAGTAACGGTTTTCGAGATATAAGCAAAAAACCAATAAGAAAACTGTGACTGTTACTGAACAGAAATGTAATCCAGTTTTCAATGTTTGAGACGAAGACGAAAATGCAGCATTTAAAAACGACTCTGAAGACTTCAGTGACTTTTATGTCACCTCCTTTTTCTTCTAGTAAAATATTGGACCCAATAAATTAAGTGTATTTTAAATCACAAGACATTTTCTGTTAAAGCACTTTTTTTTTAAATATTAATTATTTTCAAACTTATATCTCGTTTATGGTTAGTCCTACATGAAAAATGCAAATAACTATTTTGTAGGAAATATTATCAGCTTTAATTTTAGTAAAAAGATTAAAATTGATAGGAGTAACTGTTTTCGAGATATTAGCAAGAAACCAAAAAACTGTTACCTTAATTAAGCGTTTGCATATAAGCAAATTTAGTACTATTAGTATTATTATTATTAATGTTATTGTTATTAATATGACGATTAAAAACGACTCTGAAAACTTTGGGGACTTCTACGTCTACTCCTTTTTCCTCAACTAAAGTGTTAGACCCAATTAATTTAGTTTAATTTCGGTTTTTCAAACATTTTATTTTAAAGCAAATTTTTGTTAAAGATTATTTATATTCAACTCTATAACTCGCTTATGGTTGGTCCTACAAAAAAATGCAAATAACTATTTTGTAGGAAATTTTATCAGCTTTAATTTTAAAAAAAAGATAAAAATTTATAGGAGTAACTGTTTTCGAGATATAAGCAAAAAACCAAAGTGAAAACTGTAACAGTTACTGAACAAAAATGTAATTCAGTTTTCGATGATTGAGACGTAGACGAAAATGCAGCATTTAAAAACGACTCTGAAGACTTCAGTGACTTTTAAGTCACCTCCTTTTTCTTCTAATAAAGTATTGGACCCAATAAATTAAGTGTATTTTAAATCACAAGACATTTTTTGTTAAAGCACTTTTTTTTTTAAATATTGATTATTTCCGAACTTATATCTCGCTTATGGTTAGTCCTACATGAAAAATGCAAAAAACTATTTCGTAGGAAATTTTATCAGCTTTAATTTTAGTAAAAAGATAAAAATTGATAGGAGTAACTGTTTTCGAGATATAAGCAAGAAACCAAAAAACTGTCACCTTAATTAAGCGTTTGCATACAAGCAAATTTAGTACTATTAGTATTATTATTATTAAGGTTATTGTTATTAGTATGACGATTAAAAACGACTCTGAAACCTTTAGTAACTTTTATGTCTTCTCCTTTTTCCTCTACTAAAGTGTTAAACACAATTTATTTAGTTTAATTTCAGTATTTCAAACATTTTATTTTAAAGCAAATTTTTGTTAAATATTATTTATATCCATCTTTATAACTCGCTTATACTTGGTCCTACAAGAAAAATGCAAATAACTATTGTGTAGGAAATTTTATCAGCTTTAATTTTAGTAAAAAGATAAAAATTGATAGGAGTAACTGTTTTCGAGATATAAGCAAGAAACCAAAAAACTGTCACCTTAATTAAGCGTTTGCATACAAGCAAATTTAGTACTATTAGTATTATTATTATTAATGTTATTGTTATTAGTATGACGATTAAAGACGACTCTGAAACCTTTAGTGACTTTTATGTCTTCTCCTTTTTCCTCTACTAAAGTGTTAGACACAATTAATTTAGTTTAATTCCGGTTTTTTAAGCATTTTATTTTAAAGCAAATTTTTGTTAAATATTATTTATATCCAACTCTATAACTCGTTTATGCTTGGTTCTACAAGAAAAATGTAAATAACTATTTTGTTGGAAATTTTATCAGCTTTAATTTTGGAAGAGAGATAAAATTTGATAAGAGTAACTGTTTTCGAGATATAAGCAAAAAACCAATAAGAAAACTGTGACTGTTACTGAACAGAAATGTAATCCAGTTTTCAATTTTTGAGACGAAGACGAAAATGCAGCATTTAAAATCGACTCTGAAGACTTCAGTGACTTTTATGTCACCTCCTTTTTCTTCTAATAAAGTATTGGACCCATTAAATTAAGTGTATTTTAAATCACAAGACATTTTCTGTTAAAGCACTTTTTTTTTAAATATTAATTATTATCAAACTTATTTTTCGCTTATGGTTAGTCCTACATAAAAAATGCAAATTACTATTTTGTAGGAAATTTTATCAGCTTTAATTTTAGTAAAAAGATAAAAATTGATAGGAGTAACTGTTTTCGAGATATAAGCAAGAAACCAAAAAACTGTTACCTTAATTAAGCGCTTGCATATAAGCAAATTTAGTACTAAAAACAACTCTGAAGACTTTGGTGACTTTTATGTCTTCTCCTTTTTCCTCTACTAAAGTGTTAGACCCAATAAATTTAGTTTAATATCGGTTTTTCAAACATTTTATTTTAAAGCAAATTTTTGTTAATGATTATTTATATCCAACTCTATAACTCGCTTATGGTTGGTCCTACAAAAAAATGCAAACAACTAGTTTGTAGGAAATTTTATCAGCTTTAATTTTGAAAAAAAGATAAAAATTGATAGGAGTAACTGTTTTCGAGATATAAGCAAGAAACCAAAAAACTGTTACCTTAATTAAACGTTTGCATATAAGCAAATTTAGTACTATTAGTATTATTATTATTAATGTTATTGTTATTAATATGACGACTAAAGACGACTCTGAAACATTTAGTGACTTTTATGTCTTCTCCTTTTTCCTCTACTAAAGTGTTAGACACAATTAATTTAGTTTAATTCCGGTTTTTCAAGCATTTTATTTTAAAGCAAATTTTTGTTAAATATTATTTATATCCAACTCTATAACTCGTTTATGCTTGGTTCTACAAGAAAAATGTAAATAACTATTTTGTTGGAAATTTTATCACCTTTAATTTTAGAAGAAAGATAAAATTTGATAAGAGTAACTGTTTTCGAGATATAAGCAAAAAACCAATAAGAAAACTGTGACTGTTACTGAACAGTAATGTAATCCAGTTTTCAATGTTTGAGACGAAGACGAAAATGCAGCATTTAAAAACGACTCTGAAGACTTCAGTGACTTTTATGTCACCTCCTTTTTCTTCTAGTAAAGTATTGGACCCAATAAATTAAGTGTATTTTAAATCACAAGACATTTTCTGTTAAAGCACTTTTTTTTTAAATATTAATTATTTTCAAACTTATATCTCGTTTATGGTTAGTCCTACATGAAAAATGCAAATAACTATTTTGTAGGAAATTTTATCAGCTTTAATTTTAGTAAAAAGATTAAAATTGATAGGAGTAACTGTTTTCGAGATATTAGCAAGAAACCAAAAAACTGTTACCTTAATTAAGCGTTTGCATATAAGCAAATTTAGTACTATTAGTATTATTATTATTAATGTTATTGTTATTAATATGACGATTAAAAACGACTCTGAAGACTTTGGGGACTTTTACGTCTACTCCTTTTTCCTCAACTAAAGTGTTAGACCCAATTAATTTAGTTTAATTTCGGTTTTTCAAACATTTTATTTTGAAGCAAATTTTTGTTAAAGATTATTTATATCCAACTCTATAACTCGCTTATGGTTGGTCCTACAAAAAAATGCAAATAACTATTTTGTAGGAAATTTTATCAGCTTTAATTTTAAAAGAAAGATAAAAATTTATAGGAGTAACTGTTTTCGAGATATAAGCAAAAAACCAAAGTGAAAACTGTAACAGTTACTGAACAAAAATGTAATTCAGTTTTCGATGATTGAGACGTAGACGAAAATGCAGCATTTAAAAACGACTCTGAAGACTTCAGTGACTTTTAAGTCACCTCCTTTTTCTTCTAATAAAGTATTGGACCCAATAAATTAAGTGTATTTTAAATCACAAGACATTTTTTGTTAAAGCACTTTTTTTTTAAATATTGATTATTTTCGAACTTATATCTCGCTTATGGTTAGTCCTACATGAAAAATGCAAAAAACTATTTTGTAGGAAATTTTATCAGCTTTAATTTTAGTAAAAAGATAAAAATTGATTGGAGTAACTGTTTTCGAGATATAAGCAAGAAACCAAAAAACTGTCACCTTAATTAAGCGTTTGCATACAAGCAAATTTAGTACTATTAGTATTATTATTATTAAGGTTATTGTTATTAGTATGACGATTAAAGACGACTCTGAAACCTTTAGTGACTTTTATGTCTTCTCCTTTTTCCTCTACTAAAGTGTTAAACACAATTTATTTAGTTTAATTTCAGTATTTCAAACATTTTATTTTAAAGCAAATTTTTGTTAAATATTATTTATATCCATCTTTATAACTCGCTTATACTTGGTCCTACAAGAAAAATGCAAATAACTATTGTGTAGGAAATTTTATCAGCTTTAATTTTAGTAAAAAGATAAAAATTGATAGGAGTAACTGTTTTCGAGATATAAGCAAGAAACCAAAAAACTGTCACCTTAATTAAGCGTTTGCATACAAGCAAATTTAGTACTATTAGTATTATTATTATTAAGGTTATTGTTATTAGTATGACGATTAAAGACGACTCTGAAACCTTTAGTGACTTTTATGTCTTCTCCTTTTTCCTCTACTAAAGTGTTAAACACAATTTATTTAGTTTAATTTCAGTATTTCAAACATTTTATTTTAAAGCAAATTTTTGTTAAATATTATTTATATCCATCTTTATAACTCGCTTATACTTGGTCCTACAAGAAAAATGCAAATAACTATTGTGTAGGAAATTTTATCAGCTTTAATTTTAGTAAAAAGATAAAAATTGATAGGAGTAACTGTTTTCGAGATATAAACAAGAAACCAAAAAACTGTCACCTTAATTAAGCGTTTGCATACAAGCAAATTTAGTACTATTAGTATTATTATTATTAATGTTATTGTTATTAGTATGACGATTAAAGACGACTCTGAAACCTTTAGTGACTTTTATGTCTTCTCCTTTTTCCTCTACTAAAGTGTTAAACACAATTAATTTAGTTTAATTTCAGTATTTCAAACATTTTATTTTAAAGCAAATTTTTGTTAAATATTATTTATATCCAACTCTATAACTCGCTTATGGTTGGTCCTACAAGAAAAATGCAAATAACTATTTTGTAGGAAATTTTATCAGCTTGAATTTTGAAAGAAAAATAAAAATTGATAGGAGTAACTGTTTTCGAGATATAAGCAAAAAACCAAAAAAATTGTTACCTTAAATAAGCGCTTGCATATAAGCAAATTTATTACTACTAATATTGTTATTATAAATGTTATTGTTATTAATATGACAACTAAAGACAACTCTAAGACTTTAGTGGCTTTTATGTCTCCTCCTTTTTCCTCTACTAAAATGTTAGACCCAATTAATATTGTTTAATTTCAGTTTTTCATACATTTTATTTTAAAGCAAATTTTTGTTAATGATTATTTATATCCAACTCTATATAAATTAATTGGGTCTAACGCTTTAGTAGAGGAAAAAGGAGGAGACGTAAAATTCACCAAAGCTGATAAAATTTCCTACAAAATAGCTATTTGCATTTTTCTTGTAGGACCAACCATAAGCGAGTTATAGAGTTGGATATAAATAATCTCTAACAAAAATTTGCTTTAAAATAAAATGTTTGAAAAACCGAAATTAAACTAAATTAATTAAGATTAACACTTTAGTAGAGGAAAAAGGAGAAGACATAATAGTCACCAAAGTCCTGAAAGTCGTTTTTAGTCGTCATATTAATAACAATAACATTAATAATAATAATACTAATAGTACTAAGTTTGCTTATATGCAAGCGCTTAATTAAGGTAACAGTTATTTGGTTTCTTGCTTATGTCTCGAAAACAGTTACTCCTATCAATTTTTATCTTTTTACTAAAATTAAAGCTGATAAAATTTCCTACAAAATAGTTATTTGCATTTTTCATGTAGGACTAACCATAAGCGAGAAATAAGTTTGAAAATAATTAATATTTAAAAAAAAAGTGCTTTAACAGAAAATATTTTGTGATTTAAAATACACTTAATTTATTAGGTCCAATACTTTATTAGAAGAAAAAGGAGGTGATATATAAGTCACTGAAGTCTTCATAGTCGATTTTAAATGCTGCATTTTCGTCTTCGTCTCAGACATTGAAAACTGAATTACATTTTTGTTCAGTAACAGTTACAGTTTTCTTATTGGTTTTTTGCTTATATCTCGAAAACAGTTACTCCTATCAATTTTTATCTTTTTTTCAAAATTAAAGCTGATAAAATTTCCTACAAAATAGTTATTTGCATTTTTTTTGTAGGACCAACCATAAGCGAGTTATAGAGTTGGATGTAAATAATATTTAACAAAAATTTGCTTTAAAATAAAATGTTTGAAAAACTAAAATTAAACTAAATTAATTGTGTCTAACACTTTAGTAGAGGAAAAACGAGAAGACATAAAAGTCACTAAAGGTTTCAGAGTCGTCTTTAGTCGTCATATTAATAACAATAACATTAATAATAATAATACTAATAGTACTAAATTTGCTTACATGCAAACGCTTAATTAAGGTAACAGTTTTTTGGTTTCTTGCTTATATCTCGAAAACAGTTACTTATATCAATTTTTATATTTTTACTAAAATTAAAGCTGATAAAATTTTCTACAAAATAGTTATTTGCATTTTTCATGTAAGACTAACCATAAGCGAGATATAAGTTTAAAAATTATTAATATTTAAAAAAAAAGTGCTTTAACAGAAAATGTCTTGTGATTTAAAATACACTTAATTTATTGGGTCCAATACTTTATTAGAAGAAAAAGGACGAGACATAAAATTCGCTGAAGTCTTCAGAGTCGTTTTTAATGCTGCATTTACGTCTTCGTCTCAAATATTGAAAACTGCATTACATTTTTGTTTAGTAACTGTAACAGTTTTCACTTTGGTTTTTTGCTTATATCTCGAAAACAGTTACTCCTATCAAATATTATCTTTCTTCCAAAATTAAAGCTGATAAAATTTCCAACAAAATAGTTATTTACATTTTTCTTGTAGGACCAAGCATAAACGAGTTATAGAGTTGGACATAAATAATATTTAACAAAAATTTGCTTTAAAATAAAATGTTTGAAAAACCGAAATTAAACTAAATTAATTGAGTCTAACACTTTAGTATAGGAATAAGGAGAAGACATAAAAGCCACCAAAGTCTTCAGAGTCGTTTTTAGTCATCATATTAATAACAATAACATTAATAATAATAATACTAATAGTACTAAATTTGCTTATATGCAAGCGCTTAATTAAGGTAACAGTTTTTTGGTTTCTTGCTTATATCTCGAAAACAGATACTCCTATCAATTTTTATCTTTTTACTAAAGTTAAAGCT
>NC_087397.1:14997500-15020000 GCF_031307605.1 Tribolium castaneum
AGTAAGCAAACTTTAATTGAACAAGTGCAAAAGCTAATACTTTGCTTTAAAATAACGATTTATGTGGTAATATGGTATTTTGCATCTGTCCTATAAAAGTTTACTCGTTTCGCTCCATTGAATCATTCGAAATAAATTATTTTGACACAACAACGAAAATACTTTGTTTTTGTTTAAACTGTAACATGTCGTTTTTATAAAACGAACTAAGACGTTTGGCATCTGTTTAGTGAAAGTTTTCTCGTTTGGGGGCATAAAATCGTTTGAAATTAACAGTTCTGGTCAAAACTATAACGTAAATTATTTCTTTGAGACGAAATTTAAAGTTTTCATTAAGTTTTATACAAATTTGCTCTATTCTAAGCAAAGGAGTAATCAGGATAAACTGCTTTTATTCAAAGTAATACATAATTTGCAGTTTTCAGCCAGAATAAGACGTTTTAATCTTTTTAATGTAAGTTTTTGTATTCAAAACAAAGGATCGTCTAAAGTAAGCAGTTTTTGTTCAGACTGAAACGTAATTCGAATTTCTGTGCCTGAATAAGGGGTTTTCAGTTACTTTGATGTAAGGTTTCTTGTTTGTAACAATGAATTAACGAAAATAATTGGTTTTTATCCTAACTTTGGCATGAATCGTTTTTAAAAGGCGAAATAAGATGTTTTTCCTCTGTTCAGTGAAAGTTTACTCGTTTCAAAGCATAGAACCGTTTGAAGTTAAGAGCTCTCGTTAAGACTATAACGCAAATCTTTTGTTTTGTGCTAAAATAAGACGTTTTTAGTCAGTTTGATATAAGTTTTCTTGTTCAAAGCAAAATATTGTCGAAAATCAACCGATTTTGTCTAAACTGATACAAAATTCGGTGGTTTGTGTCCGAATAGAAAGTTTTCAGATTCTTTAATGTTAGGTTTGCTGCTTCGAACAAAGAATCAACGAAAATATTTTGTTTTAATACAAACTGCAATATAAAATGTCTTTATAGGACAAAACATGATGTTTGGCATCTGTTTAATAAAAATTTACTCGTTTGGAAGCATAAAATCATTCCAAATAAGTTATTCTCGTCGAAACTATAATGTAATTAGTATTTTGTGCTAGAATACAGCGTTTTTGTTAGATTTTTAACAATTTCGTCTATTTTGAGCAATGAAACGAATAGGATTAGCTGCCTTTATCCAAAGTGATACATAAATTGCTCTTTTATGCCAGATTAAAACGTTTTTAGTCTGTTCGATATAAGTTTTCTTGTTCAAAGCAAAAGATCGTCTAAAATAAGCCGTTTTTGTTTGAACTGATAAACAATTCAGACTGAGAGTCAACAAAAATAATTTGTTTTAATTCAAACTGATACTTTTTGACCCTATAAGAGTCCTATAAGAGTCCGAGATACGCCGTTCTCGTCGAGTCTATAACGTAATTCGTTTTTTTGTGTCAGAATACGACGTTTTCTGTCTGTTTAATATAATTTTTTAATAATAATAATAATAACAATAATAATAATAATAATAATAATAATAATAATAATAGTAATAGTAACAAAAGTAATAATAATGTTAATACTTTTAATAAGGAAATATGAAGCTTATTTTGTGTGTTACATGAGCGTTTTCTCATTTCTATGCAAAAGATCAAGTGTGATCTGTGTTTTTAGGCAAGAAATTGTCTAAAATAAATCACTCATTTTAAAACTGGTATAAAGACATTTACTATACAAAAGTTATAATCGGTTTTTAATAATAATAATAATAATAATATAAACAATAACAATAATAATAATAATAGTAATAATAATAATAATAATAATAATAATAGTAGTAAATAATAATAATAATACTTATAATAATGAATTTCTTTCTAAATTAAAGCTTAGTTTTTCTAAGCAAAAATGAAGCTTATTTTGTGTTATCTGAGCCTTTTCTCATTTCTATGCAAGAGATCATCTGTGATCTGTGTTTTTAGGCAAGAAATTGTCTAAAATTAATAACTCATTTTAAAACTGGTATAAAAACATTTACTATACAAAAGTTATAATCGGTTTTTAATAATAATAATAATAATAATAATAATAATAATAATAATAGTAATAATAATAATAAAAATAATAGTAATAATAATAATAATAAAAATAATAATAGTAATAAAAGTAAGCTTAGTTTTCTAAGCACAAATGAAGCTTATTTTGTGTTATATGAGCGTTTTCTCATTTCTATGCAAGAGATCATCTGTGATCTGTGTTTTTAGGCAAGAAATTGTCTAAAATTATTAACTCATTTTAAAACTGGTATAAAAACATTTACTACACAAAAGTTAATAATAATAATAATAATAATAATAATAATAATAATAATAATAATAATAATAATAGTAATAATAATAATAATACTTTTAATAAGGAAAAATGAAGCTTATTTTGTGTGTTACATGAGCGTTTTCTCATTTCTATGCAAAAGATCATGTGTGATCTGTGTTTTTAGGCAATCTAAGCAATTTTATAGTTTTTAGGCAAGAAATCGTCTAAAATAAATCACTCATTTTAAAACTGGTATAAAAACATTTACTATACAAAAGTTAATAATAATAATAATAATAATGATAATAATACTTATAATAATGAATTTCTTTCTAAATTAAAGCTTAGTTTTTCTAAGCCAAAATGAAGCTTATTTTGTGTTATCTGAGCGTTTTCTCATTTCTATGCAGGAGATCATCTGTGATCTGTGTTTTTAGGCAAGAAATTGTCTAAAATTAATAACTCATTTTAAAACTGGTATAAAAACATTTACTATACAAAAGTTAAAATCGGTTTTTAATAATAATAATAGTAATAATAATAATAAAAATAATAGTAATAATAATAATAATAATAATAATAATAATAATAATAAAAGTAAGCATAGTTTTCTAAGCAAAAATGAAGCTTATTTTGTGTGTTATATGAATGTTTTCTCATTTCTATGCAAGAAATCATCTGTGATCTGTGTTTTTAGGCAAGAAATTGTCTAAAATTAATAACTCATTTTAAAACTGGTATAAAAACATTTACTATACAAAAGTTATAATCGGTTTTTAATAATACCAATTATAATAATAATAATAATAATAATAATAATAATAATAATAATAATAATAATAATAATAATAATAATAATAATAATAATAACAATTATAATAATAATAATAATAATAATAATAATAAAAATAATAATAGTAGTAATAAAAGTAAGCATTGTTTTCTAAGCAAAAATGAAGCTTATATTGTGTTATATGAGCGTTTTCTCATTTCTATGCAAAAGATAATGTGTGATCTGTGTTTGTAGGCAATCTAAGCCATTTTATAGTTTTTAGGCAAGAAATTGGCTAAAATTAATCACTCATTTTAAAACTGGTATAAAAACAATACTATACAAAAGTTATAATCGGTTTTTAATAATACTAATAATAATAAGCACATTTTTTTTTTAAATAATAATTATTTTCAAACTTATATCTCGCTTATGGTTAGTCCTACATAAAAAATGCAAATAACTATTTTGTAGGAAATTTTATCAGCTTTAATTTTAGTAAAAAGATAAAAATTGATAGGAGTAACTGTTTTCGAAATATACGCAAGAAACTGTTACCTTAATTAAGCGCTTGCATATAAGCAAATTTAGTTATATTAGCATTATTATTATTAATGTTATTGTTATTAATATGACGACTAAAAACGACTCTCAAGACTTTGGTGACTTTTATGTCTTATCCTTTTTCCTCTACTAAAGTGTTAGTCTTAATTAATTTAGTTTAATTTCGGTTTTTCAAACATTTTATTTTAAAGCAAATTTTTGTTAAAGATTATTTATATCCAACTCTATAACTCGCTTATGGTTGGTCCTACAAGAAAAATGCAAATAACTATTTTGTAGGAAATTTTATCAGCTTGAATTTTGAAAAAAAAGATAAAAATTGATAGGAGTAACTGTTTTCGAGATATAAGCGAAAAACCAATAAGAAAACTGTAACTGTTACTGAACAAAAATGTAATTCAGTTTTCAATGTTTGAGACAAAGACGAAAATGCAGCATTTAAAATCGACTCTGAAGACTTCAGTGACTTTTATGTCACCTCCTTTTTCTTCTAATAAAGTATTGGACCCATTAAATTAAGTGTATTTTAAATCACAAGACATTTTCTGTTAAAGCACTTTTTTTTTAAATATTAATTATTTTCAAACTTACATCTCGCTTATGGTTAGTCCTATATAAAAAATGCAAATTACTATTTTGTAGGAAATTTTATCAGCTTTAATTCTAGTAAAATGATAAAAATTAATAGGAGTAACTGTTTTAGAGATATAAGCAAGAAACCAAAAAACTGTCACCTTAATTAAGCGTTTGCATACAAGCAAATTTAGTACTATTAGTATTATTATTATTAATGTTATTGATATTAGTATGACGACTAAAGACGACTCTGCAACCTTTAGTGACTTTTATGTCTTCTCCTTTTTCCTCTACTAAAGTGTTAGACACAATTAATTTAGTTTAATTTCAGTATTTCAAACATTTTATTTTAAAGCAAATTTTTGTTAAATATTATTTATATCCATCTTTATAACTCGCTTATACTTGGTCCTACAAGAAAAATGCAAATAACTATTTTGTAGGAAATTTTATCAGCTTTAATTTTAGTAAAAAGATAAAAATTGCTAGGAGTAACTGTTTTCGAGATATAAGCAAGAAACCAAAAACTGTTACCTTAATAAAGCGCTTGCATATAAGCAAATTTAGTACTATTACTATTATTATTATTAATGTTATTGTTATTAATATGACGACTAAAAACGACTCTCAAGACTTTGGTGACTTTTATGTCTTCTCCTTTTTCCTATACTAAAGTGTTAGACTCAATTAATTTAGTTTAATTTCGGTTTTTCAAACATTTTATTTTAAAGCAAATTTTTGTTAAAGATTATTTATATCCAACTCTATAACTCGCTTATGGTTGGTCCTACAAGAAAAATGCAAATAACTATTTTGTAGGAAATTTTATCAGCTTTAATTTTAGTAAAAAGATAAAAATTGATAGGAGTAACTGTTTTCGAGATATAAGCAAGAAACCAAAAAACTGTAACCTTAATTAAGCGCTTGCATATAAGCAAATTTAGTACTAAAAACCACTCTGAAGACTTTGGTGACTTTTGTCTTCTCTTTTTTCCTCTACTAAAGTGTTAGACCCAATTAATTTGGTTTAATATCGGTTTTTTAAACATTTTATTTTAAAGAAAATTTTTGTTAAAGATTATTTATATCCAACTCTATAACTCACTTATGGTTGGTCCTACAAAAAAATGCAAATAACTATTTTGTAGGAAATTTTATCAGCTTTAATTTTGAAAAAGAGATAAAAATTGATAGGAGTAACTGTTTTCGAGATATAAGCAAGAAACCAAAAAACTGTTACCATAATTAAGCGTTTGCATATAAGCAAATTTAGTACTATTAGTATTATTATTATTAATGTTATTGTTATTAATATGGCGACTAAAGACGACTCTGAAACATTTAGTGACTTTTATGTCTTCTCCTTTTTCCTCTACTAAAGTGTTAGACACAATTAATTTAGTTTAATTCCGGTTTTTCAAGCATTTTATTTTAAAGCAAATTTTTGATAAATATTATTTATATCCAACTCTATAACTCGTTTATGCTTGGTCCTGCAAGAAAAATGTAAATAAGTATTTTGTTGGAAATTTTATTAGCTTTAATTTTGAAAGAAAGATAAAAATTGATAGGAGTAACTGTTTTCGAGATATAAGCAAAAAACCAATAAGAAAACTGTAACTGTTACTGAACAAAAATGTAATTCAGTTTTCAATGTTTGAGACGAAGACGAAAATGCAGCATTTAAAATCGACTCTAAAGACTTTAGTGACTTATATGTCACCTCCTTTTTCTTCTAATAAAGTATTGAACCTAATAAATTAAGTGTATTTTAAGTCACAAAATATTTTCTGTTAAAGCACTTTTTTTTTAAATATTAATTATTTTCAAACTTATATCTCGCTTATGGTTAGTCCTACATGAAAAATGCAAATAACTATTTCATAGGAAATTTTATCAGCTTTAATTTTAGTAAATAGATAAAAATTGATAGGAGTAACTGTTTTCGAGATATAAGCAAGAAACTGTTACCTTAATTAAGCGCTTGCATATAAGCAAATTCCTCCACCCATGAGCGAGATATAAGTTTGAAAATAATTAATATTTAAAAAAAAAGTGCTTTAACAGAAAATGTCTTGTGATTTAAAATACACTTA
The DNA here is from genome assembly GCF_031307605.1 of Tribolium castaneum. NCBI lineage: Eukaryota > Metazoa > Arthropoda > Insecta > Coleoptera > Tenebrionidae > Tribolium > Tribolium castaneum. The sequence continues at coordinate 15,003,797 of NC_087397.1, forward strand.
ATTTAATGAGTCCAATACTTTATTAGAAGAAAAAGGAGGTGACATAAAAGTCACTGAAGTCTTCAGAGTCGATTTTAAATGCTGCATTTTCGTCTTCATCTCAAACATTGAAAACTGAATTACATTTTTGTTCAGTAACAGTTACAGTTTTCTTATTGGTTTTTTGCTTATATCTCGAAAACAGTTACTCCTATCAATTTTTATCTTTCTTTTAAGATTAAAGCTGATAAAATTTCCTACAAAATAGTTATTTGCATTTTTCTTGTAGGACCAACCATAAGCGAGTTATAGAGTTGGATATAAATAATATTTAACAAAAACTTGCTTTATAATAAAATGTTTGAAAAACTAAAATTAAACTAAATTAATTGTGTCTAACACTTTAGTAGAGGAAAAAGGAGAAGACATAAAAGTCACTAAATGTTTCAGAGTCGTCTTTAGTCGTCATATTAATAACAATAACATTAATAATAATAATACTAATAGTACTAAATTTGCTTATATGCAAACGCTTAATTAAGGTAACAGTTTTTTGGTTTCTTGCTTATATCTCGAAAACAGTTACTCCTATCAATTTTTATTTTTTTTTTCAAAATCAAAGCTGATAAAATTTTCTACAAAATAGTTATTTGCGATTTTTTGTAGGACCAACCATAAGCGAGTTATAGAGTTGGATATAAATAATCTTTAACAAAAATTTGCTTTAAAATAAAATGTTTGAAAAACCGATATTAAACTAAATTAATTTGGTCTAACACATTAGTAGAGGAAAAAGGAGAAGACATAAAAGTCACCAAGGTCTTCAGAGTTGTTTTTAGTACAAAATTTGCTTATAAGCAAACGCTTAATTAAGGTAACAGTTTTTTGGTTTCTTGCTTATATCTCGAAAACCGTTACTCCTATCAATTTTAATCTTTTTACTAAAATTAAAGCTGATAAAATTTCCTACAAAATAGTAATTTGCATTTTTTATGTAGGACTAACCATAAGCGAGATATAAGTTTGAAAATAATTAATATTTAAAAAAAAAGTGCTTTAACAGAAAATGTCTTGTGATTTAAAATACACTTAATTTAATGAGTCCAATACTTTATTAGAAGAAAAAGGAGGTGACATAAAAGTCACTGAAGTCTTCAGAGTCGATTTTAAATGCTGCATTTTCGTCTTCATCTCAAACATTGAAAACTGAATTACATTTTTGTTCAGTAACAGTTACAGTTTTCTTATTGGTTTTTTGCTTATATCTCGAAAACAGTTACTCCTATCAATTTTTATCTTTCTTTCAAGATTAAAGCTGATAAAATTTCCTACAAAATAATTATTTGCATTTTTCTTGTAGGACCAACCATAAGCGAGTTATAGAGTTGGATATAAATAATATTTAACAAAAACTTGCTTTAAAATAAAATGTTTGAAAAACTAAAATTAAACTAAATTAATTGTGTCTAACACTTTAGTAGAGGAAAAAGGAGAAGACATAAAGGTCACTAAAGGTTTCAGAGTCGTCTTTAGTCGTCATATTAATAAAAATAACATTAATAATAATAATACTAATAGTACTAAATTTGCTTACATGCAAACGCTTAATTAAGGTAACAGTTTCTTGCTTATATCTCGAAAACAGTTACTTCTATCAATTTTTTTCTTTTTACTAAAATTAAAGCTGATAAAATTTCCTACAAAATAGTTATTTGCATTTTTCATGTAGGACTAACCATAAGCGAGATATAAGTTTGAAAATAATTAATATTTAAAAAAAAAGAGCTTTAACAGAAAATGTTTTGTGATTTAAAATACACTTAATTTATTAGGTTCAATACTTTATTAGAAGAAAAAGGAGGTGATATATAAGTCACTGAAGTCGTCAGAGTCGATTTTAAATGCTGCATTTTCGTCTTCGTCTCAAACATTGAAAACTGAATTACATTTTTGTTCAGTAACAGTTACAGTTTTCTTATTGGTTTTTTGCTTATATCTCGAAAACAGTTACTCCTATCAATTTTTATCTTTCTTTCAAAATTAAAGCTAATAAAATTTCCTACAAAATAGTTATTTGCATTTTTCTTGTAGGACCAACCATAAGCGAGTTATAGAGTTGGATATAAATAATATTTAACAAAAACTTGCTTTAAAATAAAATGTTTGAAAAACTAAAATTAAACTAAATTAATTGTGTCTAACACTTTAGTAGAGGAAAAAGGAGAAGACATAAAAGTCACTAAAGGTTTCAGAGTCGTCTTTAATCGTCATATTAATAACAATAACATTAATAATAATAATACTAATAGTACTAAATTTGCTTATATGCAAACGCTTAATTAAGGTAACAGTTTTTTGGTTTCTTGCTTATATCTCGAAAACAGTTACCTATATCAATTTTTATCTTTTTACTAAAATTAAAGCTGATAAAATTTCCTACAAAATAGTTATTTGCATTTTTCATGTAAGACTAACCATAAGCGAGATATAAGTTTAAAAATTATTAATATTTAAAAAAAAAGTGCTTTAACAGAAAATGTCTTGTGATTTAAAATACACTTAATTTATTGGGTCCAATACTTTATTAGAAGAAAAAGGAGGTGACATAAAAGTCGCTGAAGTCTTCAGAGTCGATTTTAAATGCTGCATTTTCGTCTTCGCCTCAAACATTGAAAACTGAATTACATTTTTGATCAGTAACTGTAACAGTTTTCACTTTGGTTTTTTGCTTATATCTCAAAAACAATTACTTAAATCAATTTTTATCTATCTTTCAAAATTAAAGCTGATAAAATTTCCTACAAAATAGTTATTTGCATTTCTTTTGTAAGACCAACCATAAGCGAGTTATAGAGTTGGATATAAATAATTTTTAACAAAAATTTGCTTTAAAATAAAATGTTTGAAAAACCGAAATTAAGCTAAATTAATTGAGTCTAACACTTTAGTATAGAAAAAAGGAGAAGACATAAAAGTCACCAAAGTCTTCACAGTCGTTTCTAGTTGTCATATTAATAACAATAACATCAATAATAATAATACTAATAGTACTAAATTTGCTTATATGCAAGCGCTTAATTAAGGTAACAGTTTTTTGGTTTCTTGCTTATATCTCGAAAACAGTTACTCCTATCAATTTTTATCTTTTTACTAAAATTAAAGCTGATAAAATTTCCTACAAAATAGTTATTTGCATTTTTCATGTATAGCTAACCATAAGCGAGATATAAGTTTGAAAATAATTAATATTTAAAACAAAGTAATTCAGTTTTCAATGTTTGAGACGAAGACGAAAATGCAGCATTTAAAAACGACTCTGAAGACTTCAGCGACTTTTATGTCACCTCCTTTTTCTTCTAATAAAGTATTGGACCTAATAAATTAAGTGTATTTTAATCACAAGACATTTTCTGGTAAAGCACTTTTTTTTTAAATATTAATAATTTTTAAACTTATATCTCGCTTATGGTTAGTCTTACATGAAAAATGCAAATAACTATTTTGTAGGAAATTTTATCAGCTTTAATTTTGAAAAAAAGTTAAAAATTGATAGGAGTTATTGTTTTCGAGATATAAGCAAAAAACCAAAGTGAAAACTGTTACAGTTACTGAACAAAAATGTAATTCAGTTTTCAATGTATGAGACAAAGACGAAAATGCAGCATTTAAAAACGACTCTGAAGACTTCAGCGACTTTTATGTCACCTCCTTTTTCTTCTAATAAAGTATTGGACCTAATAAATTAAGTGTATTTTAATCACAAGACATTTTCTGGTAAAGCACTTTTTTTTTAAATATTAATAATTTTTAAACTTATATCTCGCTTATGGTTAGTCTTACATGAAAAATGCAAATAACTATTTTGTAGGAAATTTTATCAGCTTTAATTTTAGTAAAAAGATAAAAATTGATATAAGTAACTGTTTTCGAGATATAAGCAAGAAACCAAGAAACTGTTACCTTAATTAAGCGTTTGCATGTAAGCAAATTTAGTATTATTAGTATTATTATTATTAATGTTATTGTTATTAATATGACAACTAAAGACGACTCTGAAACCTTTTGTGACTTTTATGTCTTCTCCTTTTTCCTCTACTAAAGTGTTAGACACAATTAATTTAGTTTAATTTTAGTTTTTCAAACATTTTATTTTAAAGCAAATTTTTGTTAAATATTATTTACATCCAACTCTATAACTCGCTTATGGTTGGTCCTACAAGAAAAATGCAAATAACTATTTTGTAGGAAATTTTATCAGCTTTAATTATGAAAAAAAGATAAAAATTGATAGGAGTAACTGTTTTCGAGATATAAGCAAAAAACCAATACGAAAACTGTAACTGTTACTGAACAAAAATGTAATTCAGTTTTCAATGTTTGAGACGAAGACGAAAATGCAGCATTTAAAATCGACTCTGAAGACTTCAGTGACTTATATGTCACCTCCTTTTTCTTCTAATTAAGTATTGGACCCAATAAATTAAGTGTATTTTAAAGCACAAGACATTTTCTGTTAAAACTTATTTTTAATTATAAATTATTTTCAAACTTATATCTCGCTTATGGTTAGTTCTACATGAAAAATGCAAATAACTATTTTGTAGGAAATTTTATCACCTTTAATTTTGGTGAAATGGTAAAAATTGATAGGAGTAACTGTTTTCGAGATATAAGCAAAAAACAAAAAAACTGTTACCTAAATTAAGCGCTTACATATAAGCAAATTTAGTACTAAAAACAACTCTGAAGACTTTGGTGACTTTTATGTCTTCTCTTTTTCCTCTACTAAAGTGTTAGACACAATTAATTTAGTTTAATTTCAGTTTTTCAAACATTTTATTTTAAAGCAAATTTTTGTTGAAGATTATTTATATCCAACTCTATAACTCGCTTATGGTTGGTCCTACAAGAAAAATGCAAATAACTAATTTGTAGGAAATTTTATCAGCTTTAATTTTGAAAAAAAAAAATAAAAATTGATTGGAGTAATTGTTTTCGAGATATAAGCAAAAAACCAAAGTGAAAACTGTTACAGTTACTAAACAAAAATGTAATTCAGTTTTCAATGTTTGAGACGAAGACGAAAATGCAGCATTTAAAAACGACTCTGAAGACTTCAGCGACTTTTATGTCACCTCCTTTTTCTTCTAATAAAGTATTGGACCCAATAAATTAAGTGTATTTTAAATCACAAGACATTTTCTGTTAAAGCACTTTTTTTTTAATATTAATAATTTTTAAAGTTATATCTCGCTTATGGTTAGTCCTACATGAAAAATGCAAATAACTATTTTGTAGGAAATTTTATCAGCTTGAATTTTGAAAGAAAGATAAAAATTGATAGGAGTAACTGTTTTCGAGATATAAGCAAAAAACCAATAAGAAAACTGTAACTGTTACTGAACAAAAATGTAATTCAGTTTTCAATGTTTGAGACGAAAACGAAAATGCAGCATTTAAAAACGACTCTGAAGACTTTAGTGACTTTTATGTCATTTCCTTTTTCTTCTAATAAAGTATTAGACCCAATAAATTAAATGTATTTTAAATCACAAGACATTTTCTGTTGAAGCACTTTTTTTTTAAATATTAATTATTTTCAAACTTATATCTCGCTTATGGCTAGTCCTACATGAAAAATGCAAATAACTATTTTGTAAGAAATTTTTTCAGCTTTAATTTTAGTAAAAAAATAAAAATTGATAGGAGTAACTGTTTTCGAGATATAAGCAAGAAACCAAAAAACTATTACCTTAATTAAGCGCTTGCATATAAGCAAATTTAGTACTACAAACAACTCTGAAGACTTTGGTCACTTTTATGTCTTCTCCTTTTTCCTCTACTAAAGTGTTAGACCCAATTAATTTAGTTTAATATCGGTTTTTCAAACATTTTATTTTAAGAAAATTTTTGTTAAAGATTATTTATATCCAACTCTATAACTCGCTTATGGTTGGTCCAACAAAAAAATGCAAATAACTATTTTGTAGGAAATTTTATCAGCTTTAATTTTGAAAGAAAGTTAAAATTTGATAGATGCAACTGTTTTCGAGATATAAGCAAAAAACCAAGAAGAAAACTGTAACTGTTACTGAACAAAAATGTAATTCAGTTTTCAATGTTTGAGACGAAGACGAAAATGCAGCATTTAAAAACGACTCTGAAGACTTCAGTGACTTTTATGTCACCTCCTTTTTCTTCTAATAAAGTATTGGACCCAATAAATTAAGTGTATTTTAAATCACAAGGCATTTTCTGTTAAAGCACTTTTGTTTTAAATATTAATTATTTTCAAACTTATATCTCGCTTATGGCAAGTCCTACATGAAAAATGCAAATAACTATTTTGTAGGAAATTTTATCAGCTTGAATTTTAAAAGAAAGATAAAAATTGATAGGAGTAACTGTTTTCGAGATATAAGCAAAAAACCAATAAGAAAACTGTAACTGTTACTGAACAAAAATGTAATTCAGTTTTCAATGTTTGAGACGATGACAAAAATGCAGCATTTAAAAACGACTCTGAAGACTTCAGTGACTTTTATGTCACCTCCTTTCTCTTCTAATAAAGTATTGGACCCAATAAATTAAGTGTATTTTAAATCACAAGACATTTTCTGTTAAAGCACTTTTTTTTTAAATATTAATTATTTTCAAACTTATATCTCGCTTATGGCTAGTCCTACATGAAAAATGCAAATAACTATTTTGTAGGAAATTTTATTAGCTTTAATTTTGGTAAAAAAATAAAAATTGATAGGAGGAACTGTTTTCGAGATATAAGCAAGAAACGAAAAAACTGTTACCTTAATTAAGCGCTTGCATATAAGCAAATTTAGTACTATTAGTATTATTATTATTAATGTTATTGTTATTAATATGACGACTAAAAACGACTCTGAAGAATTTGGTGACTTTTATGTCTTCTCCTTTTTCCTATACTAAAGTGTTAGACTCAATTAATTTAGTTTAATTTCGGTTTTTCAAACATTTTATTTTAAAGCTAATTTTTGTTAAAGATTATTTATATCCAACTCTATAACTCGCTTATGGTTGGTCTTACAAAAGAAATGCAAATAACTATTTTGTAGGAAATTTTATCAGCTTTAATTTTGAAAGAAAGATAAAAATTGATAGAAGTAATTGTTTTCGAGATATAAGCAAAAAACCAAAGTAAAAACTGTTACAGTTACTGAACAAAAATGTAATTCAGTTTTCAATGTTTGAGACGAAGGCAAAAATGCAGCATTTAAAAACGACTCTGAAGACTTCAGCGACTTTTATGTCACCTCCTTTTTCTTCTAATAAAGTATTGGACCCAATAAATTAAGTGTGTTTTAAATCACAAGACATTTTTTGTTAAAGCACTTTTTTTTTAAATATTGATTATTTTCAAACTTATATCCCGCTTATGGTTAGTCCTACATGAAAAATGCAAAAAACCATTTTGTAGGAAATTTTATCAGCTTTAATTTTAGTAAAAAGATAAAAATTGATAGGAGTAACTGTTTTCGAGATATAAGCAAGAAACCAAAAAACTGTCACCTTAATTAAGCGTTTGCATACAAGCAAATTTAGTACTATTAGTATTATTATTATTAAGGTTATTGTTATTAGTTTGACGATTAAAGACGACTCTGAAATCTTTAGTGACTTTTATGTTTTCTCATTTTTCCTCTACTAAAGTGTTAGACACAATTAATTTAGTTTAATTTCAGTATTTCAAACATTTTATTTTAAAGCAAATTTTTGTTAAATGTTATTTATATCCATCTTTATAACTCGCTTATACTTGGTCCTACAAGAAAAATGCAAATAATTATTTTGTAGGAAATTTTATCAGCTTTAATTTTTGTAAAAAGATAAAAATTGATAGGAGTAACTGTTTTCGAGATATAAGCAAGAAACCAAAAAACTGTCACCTTAATTAAGCGTTTGCATACAAGCAAATTTAGTACTATTAGTATTATGTTTGGGGCTTCTCACTGAGCGTAGTCGGGTTGCTCAAGTGGTTATCTTCATGTCGTGGGGTATAAAACCAATCACTCCAGAAGGGATTTGTTTCACGTGCAAAGTCATATTCAGGTATGCATGTATGATTTATTCTTGAATGTTCAGGAACTTCCGGACTATTCTACAGGTTTCAAGGATGACAGACTTCTGCATTAGTCGGATCATGGGTTTGTTGTCAAGGTGTATCTTACTGAGGTAGGTCTCCATGTTTTTGCTTATTATTCCTGTTGAGGTAATGATGATGGGGAGGACTGTCACTTTGTTTAGTTTGTATATTGCTTTATATTCTTGACTGAGTTCAAAATACTTTGTTATTTTCTCTCTTTCCGTTTTTTCCAGGTTATTATCATTTGGGTGGGCAATGTCTATGAAGAAGGCTTCTTTCCTCTGTTTGTCATGGAGTACGATGTCAGGTCTGTTGGCCGCTACTGTCTTGTCCGTTCGAATCGTGATGTCCCAGTACACTTTCCAGCTGTCTGTTTCAATGACTGGTTGTGGTACATATGTGTAATATGGGTCTTCAGATTCTTGCAGTTTCAGTTTAGTTACGATTTTCTGATGAAGGATTCCAGCAGTGAGGTTATGGCGTTTCAGGTACTCTGTGTGTGCTATCGTGGGGCAGCCTGATGTTATGTGCTGAATAGTTTCTGGTGCAGTTTTGCACATTCTGCAATGGTCGTCAATGTCTTCTTTCAGGATACATTTTTTGTAGTTTTTTGTACTAATGACACCATCCTGGATAGCACACATAAAGCCTTCTGTTTCTCCATATAGACTTCCAGAGGTGAGCCAGCTTGTCGATTCTGTTTGATGGCCTGAGTCCAATGCCTTTGGGTATTTGCCATGTAGTGCTTTTCCTTGCCATTCTTCTCTCTTTTCTCTTATTGTTGGGGCTTGGGTTGGTTCATCATTGTTCTTCAGTTTTAGTGGTGAGTAGGAATCTATTTCGCAGATGACTTTGAGTAGTGGAGTTTGTTTTTCTTTGAAATATTTCCGCAGGTTGATGATTTGTTTCTTCCAGAGGTGTTCCAAGTTCAAGAGTCCTCTTCCTCCGGATCGTCGTGGTAGGTAGAGTCTGATGACTGACGCATTTGTGTGATGGATTCGGTTTGCTGTCATATCGGTTCTGATTTTTCTATCGATTCTCTCTAGATCTGTTTGCGACCACTGTATTACCCCAAATGTGTAGGTTATTGTTGGTATTGCCCAGGTGTTTACGGCTTTCACTTTGTTTTTTCCATTCAGACTTGTGTTTAGGATCTTGTTTATTCTTGTATGTAGTTTCTTCTCTGTTTTATCTTTCAGTTCTTTTGTGTCTCGTATTAGATGTTGGTCCAGTCCTAAGTATTTGTACTTTTCAGTGTCGTCCAATTCCTTGATGTTGAGATGTTCAATGTTCTGGCTGGTCGTTTTCTTCCCTTTCTTGTAGATGATCTTGGCACACTTGTCATATCCAAATTTCATACGGATGTTCTCACTGAATGTTTTTGTGATGGTGAGCAGTTTTCCGAGATCTTGTTCGTTTTCTGCATATAACTTGGCATCGTCGACGTACAAGAGGTGGCTGAGTCGTTGTGTTGATGAGCCTTTTAGTTTGTAGCCAAGGTTAGAGGATTGAAGCAGTCTTGAGAGTGGATTTAGGCAGATTATGAACAAGATAGGGCTCAAGGAGTCTCCTTGGAAGATGCCACTTTCAATCGGAATTGGGTTGGTTTTCACGGATGTTTTTCGGTCATTATTGACTAAGAGTTGTGTTCGCCATGACTTCATGCAATGTTGGAGAAAGTTAACAATTTTGCCATTGACTTTGTAGATGTTAAGTACGTCGATTAAGTATGAATGAGGTACAGAGTCGAAGGCTTTTTGGTAGTCAAGCCAGGCTACACTTACATTTCTATGTCTTTTCTTTGCTTCATTGGCGATTATGCCATCTATAATCAATTGCTCTTTGCACCCCTGGGTCTTCCGTCTACAGCCCTTTTGTTCTTCTGTTAGAATTTGATTTTCGTCTACATGGTTGTCGATCTTGTTTGCGAGCAGTGATGTTATGATTTTGTATAGGGTGTTCAAACAAGTTATGGGTCTGTAGTTTTGAGGTTTAGAAAGATCTTCGCTTTTTGCTTTCATATATGTTATCCCTAGTGTGATGAATTGTGGTGTTTCTTCTGGGTGTTCAATGATGTTGTTTATGTGTCGTACTAGATATGAGTGTACTGCCGTTAAGTTTTTCCACCAGAAGTTCTGGATTTTGTCAGGGCCGGGTGCTTTCCAATTGTGTAGTTTCCGGACAACTTCATGTACATCGGTTATTGTGATGTTGCATGATTCCATTCCAGGTGTTTCATTCATTCTTTGTTTTTCCTCTACAATCCATGGTGCTTCTTTTTTATGGTCCCCTTTGTTTTTCCAGATGTTTCGCCAGAACTCTTCAAGCTCTCCAATGGGTACTGTGTTCGATGTACTGGGAGTTGTTGTTGTGTTGTTTAGAGATGCATAGAATGTTTTTTCATTTTTTGAGAAGAGTTTGTTCTGTGTTTTTCTTTTGTGACTTAAGTTGTATCTTCGTAACTTCTTTCCAAATACTGCTATTTTCTGTTTCATCTCATTTATTTTTACTGCTAAGTTTCTGTCAAGATGTTCGTCATTCATCTTTAGGTTCATACTCTTCATAATTGATTTTACTTCCTTTCTCAGTTTTCGTCCACCTTTGTTCTTTTTCCAGTCGTTTATCTTGTTGAGTGTGCTCCGTATTCTGTTGATTTTCTTCTCTATTCTTTCTTTCCATTTTGGTACTTTCACTTCAGAGGGTTTGTTTATCGTTCTCTCTCCTGGTTGCTCTGGTACTACTTCTTCTGTGACTGCTCTTGCTACACAATAGACGATTGTCTGCACTGCTTCGATGTTCGGAAAGTCAGCGTCAGTGGTACTCTCACGAATATAGTTGTTTAAGTATTGAAGAAGTGTATGTACTTTCTTGTTTGGTTTTATTTTTCTCAAGCTGGGTCTGTGATTAGCTTCTGTGTCTTGATAGGAGAGTTTCAAGACTTCAAAATGGTTAATAATTCGGATTTTATCTTCATTTATTAATTCTGTTCTTTTAGTTTCTATTTCTTGGTCCATTCTTGTTGTTTCTATTTGTTCTTCTTTATCTATCTGTGGTTGTTCATTCTCGACATTTATCTCAGCATTTTCTGTATCATTGTTTGTTTTAATAGTGTTGGAATTATCGGTTTCTCTTCTCATTCTTTCCATTTCCTCAGTTCTGATGGTTTGTGTTATGATCTCTGGTACTAAGTTATTTCTTTTGATTGATGTCAGTTGTGTTGCTAGTTGGTTTTCAGTTAGTACACTTTCTGGTCTCATCAATCTCCATTCAATCAGCATACGTTTCCTGAATCCGAATTTGCACGTGTCATATTTTGTTGCTCGGAGGTACGCTCTTAGGAGGTCACTATTATCGTCACTACTCCATTTCTTGCGTCGTCTTACGTTTCCTAATGGAGGGGCTCTCCTATTGGGGAGGGCCAGTCTCCTTGGGGATTCTGAGAATGTGCCCGACTCATCCGAGGATGTGCTTGACTCATTGACAGAAGTAGATGTTATGTTCCGATTCGATCTTGTGGGCCGTGAACACTGGAGAGTACCACTCGCTCTACTGTTTCCAGTGTGTGACTGAACATCACGACGTGTCCGAACGGGAGCAGCCACACTCGCCGTCACGCCGTATGGATTATCATCATGCGAATTTTTATTCATTTTGCTTTTTTGGTGCTTGGTGGTGTCCCAATGCAGGGACCGGCAAGGTTGTGTTCCTTATGACATGTGGTTCCACTTCACCTCCGACAGTTCCGTGGACATGTCATAATTCGCATCTATTTGGCAGCCGCCCATTCTGGGATCAGACGCTGACCAGAGAGCCGCCCATTCTGGGTACAGACGCTCCTGGGTTTTTAGTTGTCTACTTCCACTCATTCTGAGATAGAAGTAGACTGATTCCATGGAGTCGCCCATTCTGGGTCAGACACTCCATGGAGGGTTTCCATTAGTCGCCTCTTACGACAGGGAGGAGTATGCCCGAGGTCCTATTCTTTTTCTGACGAGCAGCCCGGGTAGCCTCACGGGATTTAGTATTATTATTATTATTAAATAATATAATAATATAATAAATAAAATAATATAATAAATAATTATTATTATTATTAATGTTATTGTTATTTGTATGACGATTAAAGACGACTCTGAAACCTTTAGTGACTTTTATGTCTTCTCCTTTTTCCTCTACTAAAGTGTTAGACACAATTAATTTAGTTTAATTTCAGTATTTCAAACATTTTATTTTAAAGCAAATTTTTGTTAAATATTATTTATATCCATCTTTATAACTCGCTAATACTTGGTCCTACAAGAAAAATGCAAATAACTATTTTGTAGGAAATTTTATCAGCTTTAATTTTAGTAAAAAAATAAAAATTGATAGGAGTAACTGTTTTCGAAATATAAGCAAGAAACTGTTACCTTAATTAAGCGCTTGCATATAAGCAAATTTAGTAATACTAGTATTATTATTATTAATGTTATTGTTACTAATATGACGACTAAAAACGACTCTCAAGACTTTGGTGACTTTTATGTCTTCTCCTTTTTCCTCTACTAAAGTGCTAGTCTTAATTAATTTAGTATAATTTCGGTTTTTCAAACATTTTATTTTAAAGCAAATTTTTGTTAAAGATTATTTATATCCAACTCTATAACTCGCTTATGGTTGGTCCTACAAGAAAAATGCAAATAACTATTTTGTAGGAAATTTTATCAGCTTGAATTTTGAAAAAAGATAAAAATTGATAGGAGTAACTGTTTTCGAGATATAAGCAAAAAACCAATAAGAAAACTGTAACTGTTACTGAACAAAAATGTAATTCAGTTTTCAATGTTTGAGACAAAGACGAAAATGCAGCATTTAAAATCGACTCTGAAGACTTCAGTGACTTTTATGTCACCACCTTTTTCTTCTAATAAAGTATTGGACCCATTAAATTAAGTGTATTTTAAATCACAAGACATTTTCTGTTAAAGCACTTTTTTTTTAAATATTAATTATTTTCAAACTTACATCTCGCTTATGGTTAGTCCTACATAAAAAATGCAAATTACTATTTTGTAGGAAATTTTATCAACTTTAATTTTAGTAAAAAGATAAAAATTAATAGGAGTAACTGTTTTCGAGATATAAGCAAGAACCCAAAAAACTGTAACCTTAATTAAGCGCTTGCATATAAGCAAATTTAGTACTAAAAACCACTCTGAAGACTTTGGTGACTTTTATGTCTTCTCCTTTTTCCTCTACTAAAGTGTTAGACCCAATTAATTTGGTTTAATATCGGTTTTTCAAACATTTTATTTTAAAGCAAATTTTTGTTAAAGATTATTTATGACGATTAAAGACGACTCTGAAACCTTTAGTGACTTTTATGTCTTCTCCTTTTTCCTCTACTAAAGTGTTAGACACAATTAATTTAGTTTAATTTCAGTATTTCAAACATTTTATTTTAAAGCAAATTTTTGTTAAATATTATTTATATCCATCTTTATAACTCGCTAATACTTGGTCCTACAAGAAAAATGCAAATAACTATTTTGTAGGAAATTTTATCAGCTTTAATTTTAGTAAAAAAATAAAAATTGATAGGAGTAACTGTTTTCGAAATATAAGCAAGAAACTGTTACCTTAATTAAGCGCTTGCATATAAGCAAATTTAGTAATACTAGTATTATTATTATTAATGTTATTGTTACTAATATGACGACTAAAAACGACTCTCAAGACTTTGGTGACTTTTATGTCTTCTCCTTTTTCCTCTACTAAAGTGCTAGTCTTAATTAATTTAGTATAATTTCGGTTTTTCAAACATTTTATTTTAAAGCAAATTTTTGTTAAAGATTATTTATATCCAACTCTATAACTCGCTTATGGTTGGTCCTACAAGAAAAATGCAAATAACTATTTTGTAGGAAATTTTATCAGCTTGAATTTTGAAAAAAGATAAAAATTGATAGGAGTAACTGTTTTCGAGATATAAGCAAAAAACCAATAAGAAAACTGTAACTGTTACTGAACAAAAATGTAATTCAGTTTTCAATGTTTGTGACAAAGACGAAAATGCAGCATTTAAAGTCGACTCTGAAGACTTCAGTGACTTTTATGTCACCTCCTTTTTCTTCAAATAAAGTATTGGACCCATTAAATTAAGTGTATTTTAAATCACAAGACATTTTCTGTTAAAGCACTTTTTTTTTAAATATTAATTATTTTCAAACTTACATCTCGCTTATGGTTAGTCCTACATAAAAAATGCAAATTACTATTTTGTAGGAAATTTTATCAACTTTAATTTTAGTAAAAAGATAAAAATTAATAGGAGTAACTGTTTTCGAGATATAAGCAAGAACCCAAAAAACTGTAACCTTAATTAAGCGCTTGCATATAAGCAAATTTAGTACTAAAAACCACTCTGAAGACTTTGGTGACTTTTATGTCTTCTCCTTTTTCCTCTACTAAAGTGTTAGACCCAATTAATTTGGTTTAATATCGGTTTTTCAAACATTTTATTTTAAAGAAAATTTTTGTTAAAGATTATTTATATCCAACTCTATAACTCGCTTATGGTTGGTCCTACAAAAAAATGCAAATAACTATTTTGTAGGAAATTTTATCAGCTTTAATTTTGAAAAAAAGATAAAAATTGATAGGAGTAACTGTTTTCGAGATATAAGAAAGAAGCCAAAAAACTGTTACCTTAATAAAGCGCTTGCATATAAGCAAATTTAGTACTATTAGTATTATTATTATTAATGTTATTGTTATTAATATGACGATTAAAAACGACTCTGAAGACTTTGGTGACTTTTACGTCTCCTCCTTTTTCCTCTACTAAAGTGTTAGACCCAATTAATTTAGTTTAATTTCGGTTTTTCAAACATTTTATTTTAAAGCAAATTTTTGTTAAAGATTATTTATATCCAACTCTATAACTCGCTTATGGTTGGTCCTACAAAAAAAATGCTAAAAACTATTTTGTAGGAAATTTTATCAGCTTTAATTTTGAAGGAAAGATAAAAATTTATAGGAGTAACTGTTTTCGAGATATAAGCAAAAAACCAATAAGAAAACTGTAACTGTTACTGAACAAAAATGTAATTCAGTTTTCAATGTTTGAGACAAAGACGAAAATGCAGCATTTAAAATCGACTTTGAAGACTTCAGTGACTTTTATGTCACCTCCTTTTTCTTCTAATTAAGTATTGGACCCATTAAATTAAGTGTATTTTAAATCACAAGACATTTTCTGTTAAAGCACTTTTTTTTTAAATATTAATTATTTTCAAACTTACATCTCGCTTATGGTTAGTCCTACATGAAAAATGCAAATTACTATTTTGTTGGAAATTTTATCAGCTTTAATTTTAGTAAAAAAATAAAAATTAATAGGAGTAACTGTTTTCGAGATATAAGCAAGAAACCAAAAAACTGTTACCTTAATTAAGCGCTTGCAGATAAGCAAATTTAGTACTAGAAACAACTCTGAAGACTTTGGTGACTTTTATGTCTTCTCCTTTTTCCTCTACTAAAGTGTTAGACCCAATTAATTTGGTTTAATATCGGTTTTTCAAACATTTTATTTTAAAGCAAATTTTTGTTAAAGATTATTTATATCCAACTCTATAACTCGCTTATGGTTGGTCCTACAAAAAAATGCAAATAACTATTTTGTAGGAAATTTTATCAGCTTTAATTTTGAAAAAGAGATAAAAATTGATAGGAGTAACTGTTTTCGAGATATAAGCAAGAAACCAAAAAACTGTTACCATAATTAAGCGTTTGCATATAAGCAAATTTAGTACTATTAGTATTATTATTATTAATGTTATTGTTATTAATATGACGACTAAAGACGACTCTGAAACATTTAGTGACTTTTATGTCTTCTCCTTTTTCCTCTACTAAAGTGTTAGACACAATTAATTTAGTTTAATTCCGGTTTTTCAAGCATTTTATTTTAAAGCAAATTTTTGTTAAATATTATTTATATCCAACTCTATAACTCGTTTATGCTTAGTCCTACAAGAAAAATGTAAATAACTATTTTGTTGGAAATTTTATCAGCTTTAATTTTGGTGAAAAGTTAAAAATTGATAGAAGTAACTGTTTTCGAGA
>NC_087397.1:15022500-15042500 GCF_031307605.1 Tribolium castaneum
CTTTTGCATAGAAATGAGAAAACGCTCATGTAACACACAAAATAAGCTTCATTTTTCCTTATTAAAAGTATTAACATTATTATTACTTTTGTTACTATTACTATTACTATTATTATTATTATTATTATTATTATTATTATTATTAAAAAATTATATTAAACAGACAGAAAACGTCGTATTCTGACACAAAAAAACGAATTACGTTATAGACTTGACGAGAACGGCGTATCTCGGACTCTTATAGGACTCTTATAGGGTCAAAAAGTATCAGTTTGAATTAAAACAAATTATTTTTGTTTACTCTCAGTCTGAGTTGTTTATCAGTTCAAACAAAAACGGTTTATTTTAGACGATCTTTTGCTTTGAACAAGAAAACTTATATCGAACAGACTAAAAACGTATTAATCTGGCATAAAAAAGCAATTTATGTATCACTTTGGATAAAGGCAGCTAATCCTATTCGTTTCATTGCTCAAAATAGACAAAATTGTTAATAAATCTAACAAAAACGCTGTATTCTAGCACAAAATACTAATTACATTATAGTTTCGACGAGAATAGCTTATTTGGAATGACTCTATGCTTCCAAACGAGTAAATTTTTATTAAACAGATGCCAAACATCATGTTTTGTCCTATAAAGACATTTTATATTGCAGTTTGTATTAAAACAAAATATTTTCGTTGATTCTTTGTTCGAAGCAGCAAACCTAACATTAAAGAATCTGAAAACTTTGTATTCGGACACAAACCACCGAATTTTGGATCAGTTTAGACAAAATCGGTTGATTTTCGACAATATTTTGCTTTGAACAAGAAAACTTATATCAAACTGACTAAAAACGTCTTATTTTAGCACAAAACAAAAGATTTGCGTTATAGTCTTAACGAGAGCTGTTAATTTCAAACGGTTCTATGCTTTGAAACGAGTAAACTTTCACTGAACAGAGGAAAAACATCTTATTTCGCCTTTTAAAAACGATTCATGCCACAGTTTGGATAAAAACCAATTATTTTCGTTAATTCATTGTTACAAACAAGAAACCTTACATCAAAGTAACTGAAAACCCCTTATTCAGGCACAGAAATTCGAATTACGTTTCAGTCTGGACAAAAACTGCTTACTTTAGACGATCCTTTGTTTTGAATACAAAAACTTACATTAAAAAGATTAAAAACGCCTTATTCTGGCTCAAAACTGCAAATTATGTATTACTTTGGATAAAAGCAGTTTATCCTGATTACTCCTTTGCTTAGAATAGAGCAAACTTGTATAAAACTTAATGAAAACTTTAAATTTCGTCTCAAAGAAATAATTTACGTTATAGTTTTGACCAGAACTGTTAATTTCTAACGATTTTATGCCCCCAAACGAGAAAACTTTCACTAAACAGATGCCAAACGTCTTAGTTCGTTTTATAAAAACGACATGTTACAGTTTAAACAAAAACAAATTATTTTCGTTGTTGTGTCAAAATAATTTATTGCGAATGATTCAATGGAGCGAAACGAGTAAACTTTTATAGGACAGATGCAAAATACCATATTACCACATAAATCGTTATTTTAAAGCAAAGTATTAGCTTTTGCACTTGTTCAATTAAAGTTTGCTTACTTCGAAGTATGTAATCGTCCGAAATAATTTTTTTTTGTCAAAACTATAACGTAATTTGTTCTTTTGAGCTTGAATATAGAGTTTTCATTACGTTTTATAGTAGTTTACTCTACTCTAAGCATAGAATCAAACAGAGTAATCCGCTTTTGTTAAAGCTGATACATAATTTGCTCTTATTTTCGAGAATAAGACGTTTTTAATATGTTTGATAAAATTTTTTTTGTTTATAGCAAGGAATCGTTTAAAATAAGCTGTATTTGCCGAAACTTATACGTAATTCGATATTTGTGCATGGATACGAAGTTTTCAGTTTCTTTGACGTGAAATTTCTTGTTGCAAAAGGTAATAATTTGCTTTAAAACGCTTTATATGGTAATATGTGGTTTTGCATCTGCCCCATAAAAGTTCATTATTTTCGAATCATAAAATCGTTTGAAATAAACAGTGCTGTTCAAAACTATAACGTAATTTATTTCTTTGAGACGAAATTTAAAGTTTTCATTAAGTTTTATACAAGTTTCCTCTATTCTAAGTAAAGGAGTAATCAGGATAAATTGCTTTTATCTAGAGTAATATATAATTTGCAGTTTTCAGCCAGAATAAGACGTTTTTAATCTTTTTAATGTAAGTTTTTGTATCCAAAACAAAGGATCGTCTAAAGTAAGCAGTTTTTGTTCAGACTGAAACGTAATTCGAATTTCTGTGCCTGAATAAGGGGTTTTCAGTTACTTTGATGTAAGGTTTCTTGTTTGTAACAATGAATTAACGAAAATAATTGGTTTTTATCCAAACTGTGGCATGAATCGTTTTTAAAAGGCGAAATAAAATGTTTTTCCTCTGTTCAGTAAAAGTTTACTCGTTTCAAAGCATAGAACCGTTTGAAATTAACAGCTTTCGTTAAGATTATAAAGCAAATCTTTTGTTTTGTGCTAAAATAATACGTTTTTAGTCAGTTTGATATAAGTTTTCTTGTTCAAAGCAAAATATTGTCGAAAATCAACCGTTTTTGTCTAAACTGATACAAAATTCGGTGGTTTGTGTCCGAATACAAAGTTTTCAGATTCTTAAATGTTAGGTTTGTTGCTTCTAACAAAGGATCAACGAAAATATTTTGTTTTAATACAAACTGCAAGATAAAATGTCTTTATAGAACAAAACATGATGTTTGGCATCTGTTTAATAAAAATTTACTCGTTTGGAAGCATAGAATCATTCCAAATAAGCTATTCTCGTCGAAACTATAATGTAATTAGTATTTGGTGCTAGAATACAGCGTTTTTGTTAGATTTATTAACAATTTTGTCTATTTTAAGCAATGAAACGAATAGGATTACCTGCCTTTATCCAAAGTGATACATAAATTGCTCTTTTGTGCCAGATTAATACGTTTTTAGTCTGTTCGATGTAAGTTTTCTTGTTTAAAGCAAAAGATCGTCTAAAATAAGCCGTTTTTGTTTTAACTGATGAACAATTCAGACTGAGAGTCAACAAAAATAATTTGTTTTAATCCAAACTGATACTTTTTGACCCTATAAGAGTCCTATAAGAGTCCGAGATACGTCGTTCTCGTCAAGTCTATAACGTAATTCGTTTTTTTGTGTCAGAATACGTTTTCTGTCTGTTTAATATAAGTTTTTAATAATAATAATACTAATAACAATAATAATAATAATAATAATAAAAATAATAGTAATAATAATAATAGTAATAATAATAATAATAATAATAATAATAATAATAATAATAATAATAAAAATAATAATAGTAATAAAAGTAAGCTTAGTTTTCTAAGCAAAAATGAAGCTTATTTTGTGTGTTATATGAGCGTTTTCTCATTTCTATGCAAGAAATCATCTGTGATGTGTTTTTAGGCAAGAAATTTTCTAAAATTAGTAACTCATTTTAAAACTGGTATAAAAACATTTACTATGCAAAAGTTAAAAATAATAATAATAATAATAATAATAATAATAATAATAATAATAATAATAATAATAATAATAATAATAATAATAATAATAATAATAATAATAGTAATAATATTAATAATAATAATAATAATAATAATAGTAATAAAGGTAAGCTTTGTTTTCTAAGCAAAAATGAAGCTTATTTTGTGTGTTATATGAGCGTTTTCTCATTTCTATGCAAGAGATCATCTGTGATGTGTTTTTAGGCAAGAAATTGAATAAAATTAATAACTCATTTTAAAACTGGTATAAAAACATTTACTATACAAAAGTTATAATCGGTTTTTAATAATAATAATATTAATAATAATAATAATAATAATAATAATAGTAATAAAAGTAAGCTTAGTTTTCTAAGCAAGAATAAAGCTTATTTTGTGTTATATGAGCGTTTTCTCATTTCTATTCAAGAGATCATCTGTGGTCTGTGTTTTTAGGCAAGAAATTGTCTAAAATTAATAACTCATTTTAAAACTGGTATAAAAACATTTACTATACAAAAGTTATAATCGGTTTTTAATAATAATAATATTAATAATAATAATAACAATAATAACAATAATAGTATTAATAATAATAATAATAATAATAATAGTAATAATAATAATAATATTAAAATAATAATAATAGTAGTAATAAAAGTAAGCTTAGTTTTCTAAGCAAAAATAAAGCTTATTTTGTGTTATATGAGGGTTTTCTCATTTCTATGCAAAAGATCATGTGTGATCTGTGTTTTTAAGCAATCTAAGCCATTTTATAGTTTTTAATATTTAACAAAAATTTGCTTTAAAATAAAATGTTTGAAAAACTAAAATTAAACTAAATTAATTGTGTCTAACACTTTAGTAGAGGAAAAAGGAGGAGACATAAAAGTCACTAAAGTCTTAAATGTAATTCAGTTTTCAATGTTTGAGACGAAGACGAAAATGCAGCATTTACAAACGACTCTAAAGGCTTCAGTGACCTTTCTGTCACCTCTTTTTTCTTTAAATAGATTATTGGACCCAATAAATTAAGTGTATTTTAAATCACAAGACATTTTCTGTTGAAGCACTTTTTTTTAAATTGTAATTATTTTCAAACTTATATCTCGCTTATGGTTAGTCCTACATGAAAAATGCAAATAACTATTTTGTAGGAAATTTTATCAGCCTTAATTTTAGTAAAAAGATAAAAATTGATAGGAGTAACTGTTTTCGAGATATAAGCAAGAAACCAAAAAACTGTTACCTTAATTAAGCGTTTGCTTATAAGCAAATTTAGTACTATTAGTATTATTATTATCAATGTTATTGTTATTAATATGACGACTAAAGACGATTCTGAAGACTTTAGTGACTTTTATATCTCCTCCTTTTTCCTCTACTAAAGTGTTAGACACAATTAATTTAGTTTAATTTCGGTTTTTCATACATTTTATTTTAAAGCACATTTTTGTTAAAGATTATATATATCCAACTCTATAACTCGCTTATGGTTGATTTTACAAAAGAAATGCAAATAACTATTTTGTAGGAAATTTTATCAGCTTTAATTTTGAAAGAAAGATAAAAATTGATAGGAGTAATTGTTTTCGAGATATAAGCAAGAAACCAAAAAACTGTTACCTTAATTAAGCGTTTGCATATAAGCAAATTTAGTACTATTAGTATTATTAATTTTAATGTTATTGTTATTAATATGACGACTAAAGACGACTCTGAAACCTTTAGTGACTTTTATGTCTTCTCCTTTTTCCTCTACTAAAGTGTTAGACACAATTAATTTAGTTTAATTTCGGTTTTTCAAACATTTTATTTTAAAGCAAATTTTTGTTAAATATTATTTATATCCAACTCTATAACTTGCTTATGCTTGTTTCTACAAGAAAAATGTAAATAACTATTTTAGTGTTTTCGAGATATAAGCAAAAAACCAATAAGAAAACTATAACTGTTACTGAACAAAAATGTAATTCAGTTTTCAATGTTTGAGACGAAGACGAAAATGCAGCATTTACAAACGACTCTAAAAACTTCAGTGACCTTTCTGTCACCTCCTTTTTCTTCTAATAAAGTATTGGACCCAATAAATTAAGTGTATTTTAAATCACAAGACATTTTCTGTTAAAGCACTTTTTTTTTAAATATTAATTATTTTCAAACTTACATTTCGCTTATGGTTAGTCCTACATAAAAAATGCAAATTACTATTTTGTAGGAAATTTTATCAGCTTTAATTTTAGTAAAAAGATAAAAATTAATAGGAGTAACTGTTTTCGAGATATAAGCAAAAAACCAATAAGAAAACTGTAACTGTTACTGAACAAAAATGTAATTCAGTTTTCAATGTTTGAGACAAAGACGAAAATGCAGCATTTAAAATCGACTCTGAAGACTTCAGTGACTTTTATGTCACCTCCTTTTTCTTCTAATAAAGTATTGGACCCATTAAATTAAGTGTATTTTAAATCACAAGACATTTTCTGTTAAAGCACTTTTTTTTTAAATATTAATTATTTTCAAACTTACATCTCGCTTATGGTTAGTCTGAAACTGACTCTGAAGACTTTGGTGACTTTTATGTCTTTTCCATTTTTCTCTACTAAAGTGTTGGACACAATTAATTTAGTTTAATTTCAGTTTTTCAAATATTTTATTTTAAAGCAAATTTTTGTTAAATATTATTTAAATCCAACTCTATAACTCGCTTATGGTTGGTCCTACAAGAAAAATGCAAATAACGATTTTGTAGGAAATTTTATCAGCTTTAATTTTGAAAAAAAGATAAAAATTGATTGGAGTAACAGTTTTTGAGATATAAGCAAAAAACCAATAAGAAAACTGTAACTGTTACTGAACAAAAATGTAATTCAGTTTTCAATGTTTGAGACGAAGACGGAAATGCAGCATTTAAAATCGACTCTGAAGACTTCAGTGACTTTTATGTCACCTCCTTTTTCATCTAATAAAGTATTGGACCCAATAAATTAAGTGTATTTTAAATCACAAGACATTTTCTGTTAAAGCACTTTTTTTTAAATAATAATTATTTTTAAACTTATATCTCGTTTATGGTTAGTCCTACATAAAAAATGCAAATTACTATTTTGTAGGAAATTTTATCAGCTTTAATTTTAGTAAAATGATAAAAATTGATAGGAGTAACTGTTTTCAAGATATAAGCAAGAAACCAAAAAACTGTTACCTTAATTAAGCCCTTGCATATAAGCAAATTTAGTACTAAAAACAACTCTGAAGACTTTGGTGACTTTTATGTCTTCTCCTTTTTTCTCTACTAAAGTGTTAGACCCAATTAATTTAGTTTAATATCGGTTTTTCAAACATTTTATTTTAAAGCAAATTTATGTTAAAGATTATTTATATCCAACTCACTAACTCGCTTATGGTTGGTCCTACAAAAAAATGCAAATAACTATTTTGTAGGAAATTTTATCAGCTTTAATTTTGAAACAAGATAAAAATTGATAGGGGTAACTGTTTTCGAGATATAAGCAAGAAACCAAAAAACTGTTACCTTAATTAAGCGTTTGCATTTAAGCAAATTTAGTACTATTAGTATTATTATTATTAATGTTATTGTTATGAATATGACGACTAAAGACGACTCTGAAACATTTAGTGACTTTTATGTCTTCTCCTTTTTCCTCTTCTAATTTTTGTTAAATATTAAAAACTATAAAATGGCTTAGATTGCCTAAAAACACAGATCACACATGATCTTTTGCATAGTAATGAGAAAACGCTCATGTAACACACAAAATAAGCTCCATTTTTTCTTATTAAAAGTATTATTATTATTATTACTTTTGTTACTATTACTATTATTATTATTATTATTGTTAATATTATTATTATTATTTATATTATTATTATTATTAACTTTTGTATAGTAAATGTTTTTATACCAGTTTTAAAATGAGTTATTATTTTTAGACAATTTCTTGCCTAAAAACACAGATCACAGTTGATTTCTTGCATAGAAATGAGAAAACACTCATATAACACACAAAATAAGCTCCATTTTTGCTTAGAAAACTAAGCTTACTTTTATTACTATTATTATTATTTTTATTATTATTATTGTTATTATTATTATTATTATTATTATTATTATTATTATTGTTATTATTATTATTATAATTGTTATTATTAAAAACCGATTATAACTTTTGTATAGTATTGTTTTTATACCAGTTTTAAAATGAGTGATTGATTTTAGCCAATTTCTTGCCTAAAAACTATAAAATGGCTTAGATTGCCTAAAAACACAGATCACACATGATCTTTTGCATTGAAATGAGAAAACGCTCATATAACACAAAATAAGCTTTATTTTTGCTTAGAAAACTAAGCTTAATTTTATTACTACTATTATTATTATTTTTATTATTATTATTACTATTATTTTTATTATTATTACTATTATTATTATTATTATTATTATTATTATTATTATTATTAATATTATTATTATTAAAAACCGATTATAACTTTTGTATAGTAAATGTTTTTATACCAGTTTTAAAATGAGTTATTAATTTTAGACAATTTCTTGCCTAAAAACACAGATCACAGATGATCTCTTGCATAGAAATGAGAAAACGCTCAAATTACTAAAATTAAAGCTGATAAAATTTCCTACAAAATAGTTATTTGCATTTTTCATGTAGGACTAACCATAAGCGAGATATAAGTTTGAAAATAGTTAATATTTAAAAAAAAAGTGCTTTAACAAAAAATGTCTTGTGATTAAAATACACTTAATTTAATGGGTCCAATACTTTATTAGAAGAAAAAGGAGGTGACATAAAAGTCACCAAAGTCTTGAGAGTCGTTTTTAGTCGTCATATTAATAACAATAACATTAATAATAATAATACTAATAGTACTAAATTTGCATATATGCAAGCGCTTAATTAAGGTTACAGTTTCTTGCTTATATCCCGAAAACAGTTACTCCTATCAATTTTTATCTTTTTTTCAAAATTAAAGCTGATAAAATTTCCTACAAAATAGTTATTTGCATTTTTCTTGTAGGACCAAGTATAAGCGAGTTATAAAGATGGATATAAATAATATTTAACAAAAATTTGCTTTAAAATAAAATGTTTGAAATACTGAAATTAAACTAAATTAATTGTGTCTAACACTTTAGTAGAAGAAAAAGGAGAAGACATAAAAGTCACTGAAGGTTTCAGAGTCGTCTTTAATCGTCATACTAATAACAATAACATTAATAATAATAATACTAATAGTACTAAATTTGCTTATATGCAAGCGCTTTATTAAGGTAACAGTTTTTTGGTTTCTTGCTTATATCTCGAAAACAGTTACTCCTATCAATTTTTATCTTTTTACTAAAATTAAAGCTGATAAAATTTCCTACAAAACAGTTTTTTGCATTTTTCATGTAGGACTAACCATAAGCGAGATATAAGTTTCAAAATAATCAATATTTAAAAAAAAAGTGCTTTAACAAAAAATGTCTTGTGATTTAAAATACACTTAATTTATTGGGTCCAATACTTTATTAGAAAAAAAAGGAGGTGACTTAAAAGTCACTGAAGTTTTCAGAGTCGTTTTTAAATGCTGCATTTTCGTCTACGTCTCAAACATTGAAAACTGAATTACATTTTTGTTCAGTAACAGTTACAGTTTTCTTATTGGTTTTTTGCTTATATCTCGAAAACAGTTACTCCTATCAATTTTTATCTTTTTTTCAAAATTCAAGCCGATAAAATTTCCTACAAAATAGTTATTTGCATTTTTCTTGTAGGACCAACCATAAGCGAATTATAGAGTTGGATATAAATAATCTTTAACAAAAATTTGCTTTAAAATAAAATGTTTGAAAAACCGAAATTAAACTAAATTAATTAAGACTAACACTTTAGTAGAGGAAAAAGGAGAAGACATAAAAGTCACCAAATGTTTCAAAGTCGTCTTTAGTCGTCAAATTAATAACAATAACATTAATAATAATAATACTAATAGTACTAAATTTTCTTATATGCAAACGCTTAATTAAGGTAACAGTTTTTTGGTTTCTTGCTTATATCTCGAAAACAGTTACTCCTATCAATTTTTATCTTTTTACTAAAATTAAAGCTGATAAAATTTTCTACAAAATAGTTATTTGCATTTTTTTGTAGGACTAACCATAAGCGAGTTATAGAGTTTGATATAAATAATCTTTAACAAAAATTTGCTTTAAAATAAAATGTTTGAAAAACCGATATTAAACTAAATAAATTTGGTCTAACACATTAGTAGAGGAAAAAGGAGAAGACATAAAAGTCACCAAAGTCTTCAGAGTTGTTTTTAGTACTTTTAGTTTTTAGTACGCTTAATTAAGGTAACAGTTTTTTGGTTTCTTGCTTATATCTCGAAAACAGTTACTCCTATCAATTTTTAACTTTTTACTAAAATTAAAGCTGATAAAATTTCCTACAAAATAGTAATTTGCATTTTTTATGTAGGACTAACCATAAGCGAGATATAAGTTTGAAAATAAATAATATTTAAAAAAAAATGCTTTAACAGAAAATGTCTTGTGATTTAAAATACACTTAATTTAATGAGTCCAATACTTTATTAGAAGAAAAAGGAGGTGACATAAACGTCACTGAAGTCTTCAGAGTCGATTTTAAATGGTGCATTTTCGTCTTCATCTCAAACATTGAAAACTGAATTACATTTTTGTTCAGTAACAGTTACAGTTTTTTTATTGGTTTTTTGCTTATATCTCGAAAACAGTTACTCCTATCAATTTTTATCTTTCTTTTAAGATTAAAGCTGATAAAATTTCATAAAAAATAGTTATTTGCATTTTTCTTGTAGGACCAACCATAAGCGAGTTATAGAGTTGGATATAAATAATATTTAACAAAAACTTGCTTTAAAATAAAGTGTTTGAAAAACTAAAATTAAACTAAATTAATTGTGTCTAACACTTTAGTTGAGGAAAAAGGAAAAGACATTAAAGTCACTAAAGGTTTCAGAGTCGTCTTTAGTCGTCATATTAATAACAATAACATTAATAATAATAATACTAATAGTACTAAATTTGCTTATATGCAAGCGCTTAATTAAGGTAACAGTTTCTTGCTTATATCTCGAAAACAGTTACTTCTATCAATTTTTATCTTTTTAAAAAAATTAAAGCTGATAAAATTTCCTACAAAATAGTTATTTGCATTTTTCATGTAGGACTAACCATAAGCGAGATATAAGTTTGAAAATAATTAATATTTAAAAAAAAGTGCTTTAACAGAAAATGTTTAGTGATTTAAAATACACTTAATTTATTAGGTCCAATACTTTATTAGAAGAAAAAGGAGGTGACATATAAGTCACTGAAGTCTTCAGAGTCGATTTTAAATGCTGCATTTTCGTCTTCGTCTCAAACATTGAAAACTGAATTACATTTTTGTTCAGTAACAGTTACAGTTTTCATATTGGTTTTTTGTTTGTATCTCGAAAACAGTTACTCCTATCAATTTTTATCTTTTTTTCAAAATTCAAGCCGATAAAATTTCCTACAAAATAGTTATTTGCATTTTTCTTGTAGGACCAACCATAAGCGAATTATAGAGTTGGATATAAATAATCTTTAACAAAAATTTGCTTTAAAATAAAATGTTTGAAAAACCGAAATTTAACTAAATTAATTAAGACTAACACTTTAGTAGAGGAAAAAGGAGAAGACATAAAAGTCACCAAAGTCTTGAGAGTCGTTTTTAGTCGTCATATTAATAACAATAACATTAATAATAATAATACTAATATTACTAAATTTGCTTATATGCAAGCGCTTAATTAAGGTAACAGTTTCTTGCTTATATCTCGAAAACAGTTCCTTCTATCAATTTTTATTTTTTTACTAAAATTAAAGCTGATAAAATTTCCTACAAAATAGTTATTTGCATTTTTCTTGTAGGACCAAGTATAAGCGAGTTATAAAGATGGATATAAATAATATTTAACAAAAATTTGCTTTAAAATAAAATGTTTGAAAAACCTAAATTAAACTAAATTAATTGAGTCTAACACTTTAGTATAGGAAAAAGGAGAAAACATAAAAGTCACCAAAGTCTTCAGAGTCGTTTTTGGTCGTCATATTAATAACAATAACATTAATAATAATAATACTAATAGTACTAAATTTGCTTATATGCGAGCGCTTTATTAAGGTAACAGTTTTTTGGTTTCTTGCTTATATCTCGAAAACAGTTACTCCTATCAATTTTTATCTTTTTACTAAAATTAAAGCTGATAAAATTTCCTACAAAATAGTTATTTGCATTTTTCATGTAGGGCTAACCACAAGCGAGATATAAGTTTGAAAATAATTAATATTTAAAAAAAAAGTGCTTTAAGAGAAAATGTCTTGTGATTTAAAATACACTTAATTTATTGGGTCCAATACTTTATTAGAAGAAAAAGGAGGTGACATAAAAGTTACTGAAGTCTTCAAAGTCGTTTTTAAATGATGCATTTTCGTCTTCGTCTCAAACATTGAAAACTGAATTACATTTTTGTTCAGTAACTGTAACAGTTTTCACTTTGGTTTTTTGCTTATATCTCGAAAACAATTACTCCTATCAATTTTTATCTTTCTTTCAAAATTAAAGCTGATAAAATTTCCTACAAAATAGTTATTTGCATTTATTTTGTAAGACCAACCATAAGCGAGTTGTAGAGTTGGATATAAATAATCTTTAACAAAAATTTGCTTTAAAATAAAATGTTTGAAAAACCTATATTAAACTAAATTAATTGAGTCTAACACTTTAGTATAGGAAAAAGGAGAAGACATAAAAGTCACCAAAGTCTTCAGAGTCGTTTTTGGTCGTCATATTAATAACAATAACATTAATAATAATAATACAAATAGTACTAAATTTGCTTATATGCAAACGCTTAATTAAGGTAACAGTTTTTTGGTTTCTTGCTTATATCTCGAAAACAGTTACTTCTATCAATTTTTATCTTTTAACTAAAATTAAAGCTGATAAAATTTCCTACAAAATAGTTATTTGCATTTTTCATGTAGGACTAACCATAAGCGAGATATAAGTTTGAAAATAATTAATATTTAAAAAAAAAGTGCTTTAACAGAAAATGTCTTGTGATTTAAAATACACTTAATTTTATGGGTCCAATACTTTATTAGAAGAAAAAGGAGGTGACATAAAAGTCACCAAAGTCTTGAGAGTCGTTTTTAGTCGTCATATTAATAACAATAACATTAATAATAATAATACTAATAGTACTAAATTTGCTTATATGCAAGCGCTTAATTAAGGTAACAGTTTCTTGCTTATATCTCGAAAACAGTTACTCCTATCAATTTTTATTTTTTTACTAAAATTAAAGCTGATAAAATTTCCTACAAAATAGTTATTTGCATTTTTTATGTAAGACTAACCATAAGCGAGATATAAGTTTGAAAATAATTAATATTTTAAAAAAAAGTGCTTTAACAGAAAATGTTTTGTGATTTAAAATACATTTAATTTATAAGGTCCAATACTTTATTAGAAGAAAAAAGAGGTGACATATAAGTCACTGAAGTCTTCAGAGTCGATTTTAAATGCTGCATTTTCGTCTTCGTCTCAAACATTGAAAACTGAGTTACATTTTTGTTCAGTAACAGTTTCAGTTTTCTTATTGGTTTTTTGCTTATATCTCGAAAACAGTTACTCCTATCAATTTTTATCTTTCTTTCAAAATTAAAGCTGATAAAATTTCCTACAAAATAGTTATTTTCATTTTTCTTGTAGGACCAACCATAAGCGAGTTATAGAGTTGGATATAAATAATATTTAACAAAAATTTGCTTTAAAATAAAATGCTTGAAAATCCGGAATTAAACTAAATTAATTGTGTCTTCCACTTTAGTAGAGGAAAAAGGAGAAGACATAAAAGTCACTAAATGTTTCAGAGTCGTCTTTAGTCGTCATATTAATAACAATAACATTAATAATAATAATACTAATAGTACTAAATGTGCTTATATGCAAACGCTTAATTAAGGTAACAGTTTTTTGGTTTCTTGCTTATATCTCGAAAACAGTTACTCCTATCAATTTTTATCTTTTTTTCGAAATTAAAGCTGATAAAATTTTCCACAAAATTGTTATTTGCATTTTTTTGTAGGACAAACCATAAGCGAGTTATAGAGTTGAATATAAATATTCTTTAACAAAAATTTGTTTTAAAATAAAATGTTTGAAAAACCGATATTACACTAAATTAATTGGGTCTAACACTTTAGTAGAGGAAAAAGGAGATGACATAAAAGTCACCAAAGTCTTCAGAGTTGTTTTTAGTACTAAATTTGCTTATATGCAAGCGCTTAATTAAGGTAACAGTTTTTTGGTTTCTTGCTTATATCTCAAAAACAGTTACTCCTATCAATCTTTATCTTTTTACTAAAATTAAAGCTGATAAAATTTCCTACAAAATAGTTATTTGCATTTTTCATGTAGGACTAACCATAAGCGAAATATAAGTTTGAAAATAATTAATATTTAAAAAAAGTGCTTTAACAGAAAATGTCTTGTGATTTAAAATACACTTAATTTATTGGGTCCAATACTTTATTAAAAGAAAAAGGAGGTGACATAAAATCACTGAAGTCTTCAGAGTCGTTTTTAAATGCTGCATTTTTGTCTTCGTCTCAAACATTGAAAACTGAATTACATTTTTGTTCAGGAACAGTTACAGTTTTCTTATTGGTTTTTTGCTTATATCTCGAAAACAGTTACTCCTATCAAATTTTATCTTTTTTCCAAAATTAAAGCTGATAAAATTTCCAACAAAATAGTTATTTACATTTTTCTTGTAGGACCAAGCATAAACGAGTTATAGAGTGGGATATAAATAATATTTAACAAAAATTTGCTTTAAAATAAAATGCTTGAAAAACCGGAATTAAACTAAATTAATTGTGTCTAACACTTTAGTAGAGGAAAAAGGAGAAGACATAAAAGTCACCAAATGTTTCAGAGTCGTCTTTAGTCGTCAAATTAATAACAATAACATTAATAATAATAATACTAATAGTACTAAATTTTCTTATATGCAAACGCTTAATTAAGGTAACAGTTTTTTGGTTTCTTGCTTATATCTCGAAAACAGTTACTCCTATCAATTTTTATCTTTTTACTAAAATTAAAGCTGATAAAATTTTCTACAAAATAGTTATTTGCATTTTTTTGTAGGACTAACCATAAGCGAGTTATAGAGTTGGATATAAATAATCTTTAACAAAAATTTGCTTTAAAATAAAATGTTTGAAAAACCGATATTAAACTAAATAAATTTGGTCTAACACATTAGTAGAGGAAAAAGGAGAAGACATTAAAGTCACCAAAGTCTTCAGAGTTGTTTTTAGTACTTTTAGTTTTTAGTACGCTTAATTAAGGTAACAGTTTTTTGGTTTCTTGCTTATATCTCAAAAACAGTTACTTATATCAATTTTTATCTTTTTACAAACATTAAAGCTGATAAAATTTCCTACAAAATAGTTATTTGAATTTTTCATGTAAGACTAACCATAAGCGAGATATAAGTTTAAAAATTATTAATATTTAAAAAAAAAGTGCTTTTACAGAAAATGTCTTGTGATTTAAAATACACTTAATTTATTGGGTCCAATACTTTATTAGAAGAAAATGAGGTGACATAAAAGTCGCTGAAGTCTTCAGAGTCGATTTTAAATGCTGCATTTTCGTCTTCGTCTCAAATATTGAAAACTGAATTACATTTATGTTCAGTAACTGTAACAGTTTTCACTATGGTTTTTTGCTTATATCTCGAAAACAATTACTCCAATCAATTTTTATCTATCTTTCAAAATTAAAGCTGATAAAATTTCCACCAAAATAGTTATTTACATTTTTCTTGTAGGACCAAGTATAAACGAGTTATAGAGTTGGATATAAATAATATTTAACAAAAATTTGCTTTACAATAAAATGCTTGAAAAACCGGAATTAAACTAAATTAATTGTGTCTAACACTTTAGTAGAAGAAAAAGGAGAAGACATAAAAGTCACTAAATGTTTGAGAGTCGTCTTTAGTCGTCATATTATTAACAATAACATTAATAATAATAATACTAATAGTACTAAATTTGCTTATATGCAAACGCTTAATTAAGGTAACAATTTTTTGGTTTCTTGCTTATATCTCGATAACAGTTACTCCTATCAATTTTTATCTTTTTTTCAGAATTAAAGCTGATAAAATTTTCTACAAAATAGTTATTTGCATTTTTTTTATAGGACCAACCATAAGCGAGTTATAGAGTTGGATATAAATAATCTTTAACAAAAATTTGCTTTAAAATAAAATGTTTGAAAAACCGATATTAAACTAAATTAATTTGGTCTAACACATTAGTAGAGGAAAAAGGAGAAGACATTAAAGTCACCAAAGTCTTCAGAGTTGTTTTTAGTACTTTTAGTTTTTAGTACGCTTAATTAAGGTAACAGTTTTTTGGTTTCTTGCTTATATCTCAAAAACAGTTACTTATATCAATTTTTATCTTTTTACAAACATTAAAGCTGATAAAATTTCCTACAAAATAGTTATTTGAATTTTTCATGTAAGACTAACCATAAGCGAGATATAAGTTTAAAAATTATTAATATTTAAAAAAAAAGTGCTTTAACAGAAAATGTCTTGTGATTTAAAATACACTTAATTTATTGGGTCCAATACTTTATTAGAAGAAAATGAGGTGACATAAAAGTCGCTGAAGTCTTCAGAGTCGATTTTAAATGCTGCATTTTCGTCTTCGTCTCAAATATTGAAAACTGAATTACATTTATGTTCAGTAACTGTAACAGTTTTCACTATGGTTTTTTGCTTATATCTAGAAAACAATTACTCCAATCAATTTTTATCTATCTTTCAAAATTAAAGCTGATAAAATTTCCACCAAAATAGTTATTTACATTTTTCTTGTAGGACCAAGTATAAACGAGTTATAGAGTTGGATATAAATAATATTTAACAAAAATTTGCTTTACAATAAAATGCTTGAAAAACCGGAATTAAACTAAATTAATTGTGTCTAACACTTTAGTAGAAGAAAATGGAGAAGACATAAAAGTCACTAAATGTTTGAGAGTCGTCTTTAGTCGTCATATTATTAACAATAACATTAATAATAATAATACTAATAGTACTAAATTTGCTTATATGCAAACGCTTAATTAAGGTAACAATTTTTTGGTTTCTTGCTTATATCTCGATAACAGTTACTCCTATCAATTTTTATCTTTTTTTCAGAATTAAAGCTGATAAAATTTTCTACAAAATAGTTATTTGCATTTTTTTTATAGGACCAACCATAAGCGAGTTATAGAGTTGGATATAAATAATCTTTAACAAAAATTTGCTTTAAAATAAAATGTTTGAAAAACCGATATTAAACTAAATTAATTTGGTCTAACACATTAGTAGAGGAAAAAGGAGAAGACATAAAAGTCACCAAAGTCTTCAGAGTTGTTTTTAGTACAAAATTTGCTTATAAGCAAACGCTTAATTAAGGTAACAGTTTTTTGGTTTCTTGCTTATATCTCGAAAACAGTTTCTTCTATCAATTTTTATCTTTTTACTAAAATTAAAACTGATAAAATTTCCTACAAAATAGTATCTTGCATTTTTTATGTAGGACTAACCATAAGCGAGATATAAGTTTGAAAATAATTAATATTTAAAAAAAAGTGCTTTAACAGAAAATGTCTTGTGATTTAAAATACACTTAATTTAATGAGTCCAATACTTTATTAGAAGAAAAAGGAGGTGACATAAAAGTCACTGAAGTCTTCAGAGTCGATTTTAAATGCTGCATTTTCGTCTTCATCTCAAACATTGAAAACTGAATTACATTTTTGTTCAGTAACAGTTACAGTTTTCTTATTGGTTTCTTGCTTATATCTCGAAAACAGTTACTCCTATCAATTTTTATCTTTCTTTCAAGATTAAAGCTGATAAAATTTCTTACAAAATAGTTATTTGCATTTTTCTTGTAGGACCAACCATAAGCGAGTTATAGAGTTGGATATAAATAATATTTAACAAAAACTTGCTTTAAAATAAAATGTTTGAAAAACTAAAATTAAACTAAATTAATTGTGTCTAACACTTTAGTAGAGGAAAAATGAGAAGACATAAAAGTCACTAAAGGTTTCAGAGTCGTCTTTAATCGTCATATTAATAACAATAACATTAATAATAATAATACTAATAGTACCAAATTTGCTTACATGCAAACGCTTAATTAAGGTAACAGTTTTTTGGTTTCTCGCTTATATCTCGAAAACAGTTACTTATATCAAAATTATCTTTTTACTAAAATTAAAGCTGATAAAATTTCCTACAAAATAGTTATTTGCATTTTTCATGTAAGACTAACCATAAGCGAGATATAAGTTTAAAAATTATTAATATTTAAAAAAAAAGTGCTTTAACAGAAAATGTCTTGTGATTTAAAATACACTTAATTTATTGGGTCAAATACTTTATTAGAAGAAAAAGGAGGTGACATAAAAGTCGCTGAAGTCTTCAGAGTCGTTTTTAAATGCTGCATTTTCGTCTTCGTCTCAAACATTGAAAACTGAATAACATTTTTGTTCAGTAACTGTAACAGTTTTCACTTTGGTTTTTTGCTTATATCTCGAAAACAATTACTCCTATCAATTTTTATCTTTCTTTCAAAATTAAAGCTGATAGAATTTCCTACAAAATAGTTAATTGCATTTCTTTTGTAAGACCAACCATAAGCGAGTTATAGAGTTGGATATAAATAATCTTTAACAAAAATTTGCTTTAAAATAAAATGTTTGAAAAACCGAAATTAAACTAAATTAATTGAGTCTAACACATTAGTATAGGAAAAAGGGGAAGACATAAAAGTCACCAAAGTCTTCAGAGTCGTTTTTAGTCGTCATATTAATAACAATAACATCAATAATAATAATACTAATAGTACTAAATTTGCTTATATGCAAGCGCTTAATTAAGGTAACAGTTTTTTGGTTTCTTGTTTATATCTCGAAAACAGTTACTCCTATCAATTTTTATCTTTTTACTAAAATTAAAGCTGATAAAATTTCCTACAAATTAGTTATTTGCATTTTTCATGTAGGACTAACCATAAGCGAGATATAAGTTTGAAAATAATTAATATTTAAAACAAATGTGCTTTAACAGAAAATGCCTTGTGATTTAAAATACACTTAATTTATTGGGACCAATACTTTATTAGAAGAAAAAGGAGGTGACATAAAAGTCACTGAAGTCTTCAGAGTCGTTTTTAAATGCTGCATTTTTGTCATCGTCTCAAACATTGAAAACTGAATTACATTTTTGTTCAGTAACAGTTACAGTTTTCTTCTTGGTTTTTTGCTTAAATCTCGAAAACAGTTACACCTATCAAATTTTATCTTTCTTTCAAAATTAAAGCTGATAAAATTTCCAACAAAGTAGATATTTGCATTTTTCTTGTAGAACCAAGCATAAGCGAGTTATAGAGATGGATATAAATAATATCTTACAAAAATTTGCTTTAAAATAAAATGTTTGAAAAACTGAAATTAAACTAAATTAATTGTGTCTAACACTTTAGTGGAGGAAAAAGGAGAAGACATAAAAGTCTCTAAAGGTTTCAAAGTCGTCTTTAGTCGTCATATTAATAACAATAACATTAATAATAATACTAATAGTATTAAATTTGCTTATATGCAAACGCTTAATTAAGGTAACAGTTTTTTGGTTTCTTGCTTATATCTCGAAAACAGTTACTCCTATCAATTTTTATCTTTTTTTCAAAATTAAAGCTGATAAAATTTCCCACAAAATAGTTAATTGCATTTTTTTTATAGGACCAACCATAAGCGAGTTATAGAGTTGAATATAAATAATCTTTAACAAAAATTTGTTTTAAAATAAAATGTTTGAAAAACCGATATTAAACTAAATTAATTGGGTCTAACACTTTAGTAGAGGAAAAAGGAGAAGACATAAAAGTCACCAAAGTCTTCAGAGTTGTTTTTAGTACTAAATTTGCTTATATACAAGCGCTTAATTAAGGTAACAGTTTTTTGGTTTCTTGCTTATATCTCGAAAACAGTTACTCCTGTCAATTTTTATCTTTTTACTAAAATTAAAGCTGATAAAATTTCCTACAAAATAGTTATTTGCATTTTTCATGTAGGACTAACCATAAGCGAAATATAAGTTTGAAAATAATTAATATTTTAAAAAAGTGCTTTAACAGAAAATGCCTTGTGGTTTAAAATACACTTAATTTATTGGGTCCAATACTTTATTAGAAGAAACAGGAGGTGACATAAAAGTCGCTGAAGTCTTCAGAGTCGTTTTAAAATGCTGCATT
>NC_087397.1:15045000-15077500 GCF_031307605.1 Tribolium castaneum
AAGATTTGCTTTATAGTCTTAACGAGAGCTGTTAATTTCAAACGGTTCTATGCTTTGAAACGAGTAAACTTTCACTGAACAGAGGAAAAACATCTTATTTCGCCTTTTAAAAACGATTCATGCCACAGTTTGGATAAAAACCAATTTTCGTTAATTCATTGTTACAAACAAGAAACCTTACATCAAAGAAACTGAAAACCACTTATTCAGGCACAGAAATTCGAATTACGTTTCAGTCTGGACAAAAACTGCTTACTTTAGACGATCCTTTGTTTTGAATACAAAAACTTACATTAAAAAGATTAAAAACGTCTTATTCTGGCTGAAAACTGCAAATTATATATTACTCTAGATAAAAGCTATTTATCCTGATTACTCCTTTACTTAGAATAGAGTAAACTTGTATAAAACTTAATGAAAACTTTAAATTTCGTCTCAAAGAAATAAATTACGTTATAGTTTTGACCAGCACTGTTTATTTCAAACGATTTTATGATTCGAAACTAATGAACTTTTATGGGGCAGATGCAAAACCACATATTACCATATAAAGCGTTGTTTTAAAGCAAATTATTACCTTTTGCAACAAGAAATTTCACGTCAAAGAAACTGAAAACTTCGTATCCATGCACAAATATCGAATTACGTATCAGTTTAGGCAAATACAGATTATTTTAAACGATTCCTTGCTATAAACAAAAAAAATTTTATCAAACATATTGAAAACGTCTTATTCTCGAAAATAAGAGCAAATTATGTATCACCTTTAACAAAAGCGGATTACTCTGTTTGATTCTATGCTTAGAGTAGAGTAAAGTACTATAAAACGTAATGAAAACTCTATATTCAGGCTCAAAAGAACAAATTACGTTATAGTTTTGACAAAAAAAAAATTATTTCGGACGATTACATACTTCGAAGTAAGCAAACTTT
Source organism: Tribolium castaneum (assembly GCF_031307605.1). NCBI lineage: Eukaryota > Metazoa > Arthropoda > Insecta > Coleoptera > Tenebrionidae > Tribolium > Tribolium castaneum. The sequence continues at coordinate 15,045,934 of NC_087397.1, forward strand.
AATTGAACAAGTGCAAAAGCTAATACTTTGCTTTAAAATAACGATTTATGTGGTAATATGGTATTTTGCATCTGTCCTATAAAAGTTTACTCGTTTCGCTCCATTGAATCATTCGAAATAAATTATTTTGACACAACAACAACGAAAATAATTTGTTTTTGTTTAAACTGTAACATGTCGTTTTTATAAAACGAACTAAGACGTTTGGCATCTGTTTAGTGAAAGTTTTCTCGTTTGGGGGCATAAAATCGTTTGAAATTAACAGTTCTGGTCAAAACTATAACGTAGATTATTTCTTTGAGACGAAATTTAAAGTTTTCATTAAGTTTTATACAAGTTTGCTCTATTCTATGCAAAGGAGTAATCAGGATAAACTGCTTTTATTCAAAGTAATACATAATTTGCAGTTTTCAGCCAGAATACAACGTTTTAATCTTTTTAATGTAAGTTTTTGTATTCAAAACAAAGGATCGTCTAAAGTAAGCAGTTTTTGTCCAGACTGAAACGTAATTCGAATTTCTGTGCCTGAATAAGGGGTTTTCAGTTACTTTGATGTAAGGTTTCTTGTTTGTAACAATGAATTAACGAAAATAATTGGTTTTCATCCTAACTGTGGCATGAATCGTTTTTAAAAGGCGAAATAAGATGTTTTTCCTCTGTTCAGTGAAAGTTTACTCGTTTCAATGCAGAAATTAACAGCTCTCGTTAAGACTATAACGCAGATCTTTTGTTTTGTGCTAAAATAAGACGTTTTTAGTCAGTTTGATATAAGTTTTCTTGTTCAAAGCAAAATATTGTCGAAAATCAACCGTTTTTGTCTAAACTGATACAAAATTCGGTGGTTTGTGTCCGAATACAAAGTTTTCAGATTCTTTAATGTTAGGTTTGCTGTTCTAACAAAGAATCAACGAAAATATTTTGTTTTAATACAAACTGCAATATAAAATGTCTTTATAGGACAAAACATGATGTTTGGCATCTGTTTAATAAAAATTTACTCGTTTGGAAGCATAGAATCATTCCAAATAAGCTATTCTCGTCGAAACTATAATGTAATTAGTATTTTGTGCTAGAATACAGCGTGTTTGTTAGATTTATTAACGATTTTGTCTATTTTAAGCAATGAAACGAATAGGATTAGCTGCCTTTATCCAAAGTGATACATAAATTGCTCTTTTATGCCAGATTAATACGTTTTTAGTCTGTTCGATATAAGTTTTCTTGTTCAAAGCAAAAGATCGTCTAAAATAAGCCGTTTTTGTTTGAACTGATAAACAATTCAGACTGAGAGTCAACAAAAATAATTTGTTTTAATCCAAACTGATACTTTTTGACCCTATAAGAGTCCTATAAGAATCCGAGATACGCCGTTCTCGTCAAGTCTATAACGTAATTCGTATTTTTGTGTCAGAATACGACGTTTTCTGCCTGTTTAATATAATTTTTTAATAATAATAATAATAATAATGACAATAATAATAATAATAATAATAATAATAATAGTAATAGTAACAAAAGTAATAATAATATTAATACTTTTATTAAGGAAAAATGAAGCTTATTTTGTGTGTTACATGAGCGTTTTCTCATTTCTATGCAAAAGATCATGGGTGATCTGTGTTTTTAGGCAATCTAAGCCATTTTATAGTTTTTAGGCAAAAAATTGTCTAAAGTAAATCACTCATTTTAAAACTGGTATAAAAACATTTACTATACAAAAGTTATAATCGGTTTTTAATAATAATAATAATAATAATATAAACAATAATAATAATAACAATAATAGTAATAACAATAATAATAATAATAATAATAATAATAGTAGTAAATAATAATAATAATAATACTTATAATAATGAATTTCTTTCTAAATTAAAGCTTAGTTTTTCTAAGCAAAAATGAAGCTTATTTTGTGTTATCTGAGCGTTTTCTCATTTCTATGCAAGAGATCATCTGTAATCTGTGTTTTTAGGCAAGAAATTGTCTAAAATTAATAACTCATTTTAAAATGGTATAAAAACATTTACTATACAAAAGTTATAATCGGTTTTAATAATAATAATATTAATAATAATAATAATAATAATAATAATAATAATAATAATAATAATAATAATAATAGTAGTAATAATAATAATAAAAATAATAGTAATAATAATAATAATAATAAAAATAATAATAATAGTAGTAATAAAAGTAAGCTTAGTTTTCTAAGCAAAAATGAAGCTTATTTTGTGTTATACGAGCGTTTTCTCATTTCTATGCAAGAGATCATCTGTGATCTGTGTTTTTAGGCAAGAAATTGTCTAAAATTAATAACTCATTTTAAAACTGGTATAAAAACATTTACTATACAAAAGTTATAATCGGTTTTTAATAATAATATTAATAATAATAATAATAATAATAATAATAATTATAATAATAATAATAATAATAGTAATAATAATAAAAATAATAGTAATAATAATAATAATAAAAATAATAATAATAGTAGTAATAAAAGTAAGCTTAGTTTTCTAAGCAAAAATGAAGCTTATTTTGTGTTATATGAGCGTTTTCTCATTTCTATGCAAGAGATCATCTGTGATCTGTGTTTTTAGGCAAGAAATTGTCTAAAATTAATAACTTATTTTAAAACTGGTATAAAAACATTTACTATACAAAAGTTATATTCGGTTTTTAATAATAATAATATTAATAATAATAATAATAATAATAATAATAATAATAATAGTAATAATAATAAAAATAATAGTAATAATAATAATAATAATAATAAAAATAATAATAATAGTAGTAATAAAAGTAAGCTTAGTTTTCTAAGCAAAAATGAAGCTTATTTTGTGTTATATGAGCGTTTTCTCATTTCTATGCAAGAAATCATCTGTGATCTGTGTTTTTAGGCAAGTAATTGTCTAAAATTAATAACTCATTTTAAAACTGGTATAAAAACATTTACTATACAAAAGTTATAATCGGTTTTTAATAATAATAATATTAATAATAATAATAATAATAATAATAATAATAATAATAATAATAATAATAATAATAATAATAATAATAATAATAATAATAATAATAGTAATAATAATAATAAAAATAATAGTAATAATAATAGTAGTAATAAAAGTAAGCTTAGTTTTCTAAGCAAAAATGAAGCTTATTTTGTGTTAGATGAGCGTTTTCTCATTTCAATGCAAAAGATCATGTGTGATCTGTGTTTTTAGGCAATCTAAGCCATTTTATAGTTTTTAAAATTTAACAAAAATTTGCTTTAAAATAAAATGTTTGAAAAACTGAAATTAAACTAAATTAATTGTGTCTAACACTTTAGTAAAGGAAAAAGGAGGAGACATAAAAGTCACTGAAGTCTTAGAGTTGTCTTTAGTCGTCATATTAATAACAATAACATTTATAATAACAATACTAGTAGTACTAAATTTGCTTATATGCAAGCGCTTAATTAAGGTAACAGTTTTTTGTTTTTTGCTTATATCTCGAAAACAGTTACTTCTATCAATTTTTAACTTTTTACGAAAATTAAAGGTGATAAAATTTCCTACAAAATAGTTATTTGCATTTTTCATGTAGAACTAACCATAAGCGAGATATAAGTTTGAAAATAATTAATAATTAAAAAAAATGTGTTTTAACAGAAAATGTCTTGTGATTTAAAATACACTTAATTTATTGAGTCCAATACTTAATTAGAAGAAAAAGGAGGTGACAGTAAATGCTGCATTTTCGTCTTCGTCTCAAACATTGAAAACTGAATTACATTTTTGTTCAGTAACAGTTACAGTTTTTTTATTGATTTTTTGCTTATATCTCGAAAACAGTTACTCCTATCAAATTTTATCATTCATCCTAAATTAAAGCTTATAAAATTTCCAACAAAATAGTTATTTACATTTTTCTTGTAGGACCAAGCATAAACGAGTTATAAAGTTGGATATAAATAATATTTAACAAAAATTTGCTTTAAAATAAAATGCTTGAGAAACCGGAATTTAACTAAATTAATTGTGTCTAACACTTTAGTAGAGGAAAAAGGAGAAGACATAAAAGTCACTAAATGTTTCAGAGTCGTCTTTAGTCGTCATATTAATAACAATAACATTAATAATAATAATACTAATATTACAAAATTTGCTTATATGCAAGCGCTTAATTAAGGTAACAGTTTCTTGCTTGTATTTCGAAAACAGTTACTCCTATCAATTTTTATCTTTTTACTAAAATTAAAGCTGATAAAATTTCCTACAAAATAGTTATTTGCATTTTTCTTGTAGGACCAAGCATAAACGAGTTATAGAGTTGGATATAAATAATATTTAACAAAAATTTGCTTTAAAATAAAATGCTTGAAAAACCGGAATTAAACTAAATTAATTGTGTCTAACACTTTAGTAGAGGAAAAAAGAGAAGACATAAAAGTCACTAAATGTTTCAGAGTCGTCTTTAGTCGTCATATTAATAACAATAACATTAATAATAATAATACTAATAGTACTAAATTTGCTTAAATGCAAACGCTTAATTAAGGTAACAGTTCTTTGGTTTCTTGCTCATATCTCGAAAACAGTTACTCCTATCAATTTTTATCTCTTTTTCAAAATTAAAGCTGATAAAGTTTCCTACAAAATAGTTCTTTGCATTTTTTTGTAGGACCAACCATAAGCGAGTTATAGAGTTGGATATAAATAATCTTTAACAAAAATTTGCTTTAAAATAAAATGTTCGAAAAACCGATATTAAACCAAATTAATTGGGTCTAACACTTTAGTAGAGGAAAAAGAAGAAGACATAAAAGTCACCAAAGTCTTCAGAGTTGTTTTTAGTACTAAATTTGCTTATATGAAAGCGCTTAATTAAGGTAACAGTTTTTTGGTTTCTTGCTTATATCTCAAAAACAGTTACTCCTATTAATTTTTATCTTTTTACTAAAATTAAAGCTGATAAAATTTCCTACAAAATAGTAATTTGCATTTTTCATGTAGGACTAACCATAAGCGAGATGTGAGTTTGAAAATAATTAATATTTTAAAAAAAAGTGCTTTAACAGAAAATGTCTTGTGATTTAAAATACACTTAATTTAATGGGTCCAATACTTTATTAGAAGAAAAAGGAGGTGACCTAAAAGTCACTGAAGTCTTCAGAGTCGATTTTAAATGCTGCATTTTTGTCTTTGTCTCAAACATTGAAAACTGAATTACATTTTTGTTCAGTAACAGTTACAGTTTTCTTATTGGTTTTTTGCTTATATCTCGAAAACAGTTACTCCTATCAATTTTTATCTTTTTTTCAAAATTCAAGCTGATAAAATTTCCTACAAAATAGTTATTTGCATTTTTCTTGTAGGACCAACCATAAGCGCGTTATAGAGTTGGATATAAATAATCTTTAACAAAAATTTGCTTTAAAATAAAATGTTTGAAAAACCGAAACTAAACTAAATTAATTAAGACTAACACTTTAGTAGAGGAAAAAGGAGAAGACATAAAAGTCACCAAAGTCTTGAGAGTCGTTTTTAGTCGTCATATTAATAACAATAACATTAATAATAATAATACTAATATTACTAAATTTGTTTATATGCAAGCGCTTAATTGAGGTAACAGTTTCTTGCTTATATTTCGAAAACATTTACTCCTATCAATTTTTATCTTTTTACTAAAATTAAAGCTGATAAAGTTTCCTACAAAATAGTTATTTGCATTTTTCTTTAGGACCAAGTATAAGCGAGTTATAAAGATGGATATAAATAATATTTAACAAAAATTTGCTTTAAAATAAAATGTTTGAAATACTGAAATTAAACTAAATTAATTGTGTCTAACACTTTAGTAGAGAAAAAAGGAGGAGACATAAAAGTCACTAAAGGTTTCAGAGTCGTCTTTAATCGTCATACTAATAACAATAACATTAATAATAATAATACTAATAGTACTAAATTTGCTTGTATGCAAACGCTTAATTAAGGTGACAGTTTTTTGGTTTCTTGCTTATATCTCGAAAACAGTTACTCCTATCAATTTTTATCTTTTTACTAAAATTAAAGCTGATAAAATTTTCTACAAAATAGTTTTTTGCATTTTTCATGTAGGACTAACCATAAGCGAGATATAAGTTTGAAAATAATCAATATTTAAAAAAAAAGTGCTTTAACAAAAAATGTCTTGTGATTTAAAATACACTTAATTTATTGGGTCCAATACTTTAATAGAAGAAAAAGGAGGTGACTTAAAAGTTACTGAAGTCTTTAGAGTCGTTTTTAAATGCTGCATTTTCGTCTACGTCTCAAACATTGAAAACTGAATTACATTTTTGTTCAGTAACAGTTACAGTTTTCTTATTGGTTTTTTGCTTATATCTCGAAAACAGTTACTCCTATCAATTTTTATCTTTTTTTTAAAATTCAAGCTGATAAAATTTCCTACAAAATAGTTATGTGCATTTCTTTTGTAAGACTAACCATAAGCGAGTTATAGAGTTGGATATAAATAATCATTACCAAAAATTTTCTTTAAAATAAAATGTTTGAAAAACCGATATTAAACCAAATTAATTGGGTCTAACACTTTAGTAGAGGAAAAAGGAGAAGACATAAAAGTCACCAAAGTCTTCAGAGTGGTTTTTAGTACTAAATTTGCTTATATGCAAGCGCTTAATTAAGGTTACAGTTTTTTGGTTTCTTGCTTATATCTCGAAAACAGTTAATCCTATTAATTTTTATCTTTTTACTAAAATTAAAGCTGATAAAATTTCCTACAAAATAGTAATTTGCATTTTTTATGTAGGACTAACCATAAGCGAGATGTAAGTTTGAAAATAATTAATATTTAAAAAAAAAGTGCTTTAACAGAAAATGTACCTTAATTAAGCGCTTGCATATAAGCAAATTTGGTACTATTAGTATTATTATTATTAATGTTATTGTTATTAATATGACGACTAAAAACGACTCTGAAGACTTAGGTGACTTTTATGTCTTTTCCTTTTTCTTCTACTAAAGTGTTAGACCCAATTAATTTAGTTTAATTTCGGTTTTTCAAACATTTTATTTTAAAGAGAATTTTTGTTAATGATTATTTGTATCTAACTCTATAACTCGCTTATGGTTGGTCCTCCAAGAAAAATGCAAATAACTATTTTGTAGGAAATTTTATCAGCTTTAATTTTGAAAAAAAGATAAAAATTGATAGGAGTAACTGTTTCAGAGATATAAGCAAAAAACCAATAAGAAAACTGTAACTGTTACTAAACAAAAATGTAATTTAGTTTTCAATGTTTGAGACGAAGACGAAAATGCAGCATTTAAAATCGACTCTGAAGACTTCAGTGACTCTTATGTCACCTCCTTTTTCTTCTAATAATGTATTGGACCCAATAAATTAGGTGTATTTTAAATCACAAGACATTTTCTGTTAAAGCACTTTTTTTTTAAATATTAATTATTTTCAAACATATATCTCGCTTATGGTTAGTCCTACATGAAAAATGCAAATAACTATTTTGTAGGAAATTTTATCAGCTTTAATTATAGTAAAAAAATAAAAACTGATAGGAGTAACTGTTTTCGAGATATAAGCAAGAAACCAAAAAACTGTTACCTTAATTAAGCGCTTGCATCTAAGCAAATTTAGTACTATTAGTATTATTATTATTAATGTTATTGTTATTAATATGACGACTAAAAACGACTCTGAAGACATTGGTGACTTTTATGTCTTTTTCTTTGTCCTTTACTAAAGTGTTAGACACAATTAATTTAGTTTAATTTCAGTTTTTCAAACATTTTATTTTAAAGCTAATTTTTGTTAAAGATTATTTATATCCAACTCTATAACTCGCTTATGGTTGGTCTTACAAAAGAAATGCAAATAACTATTTTGTAGAAAAATTTATCAGCTTTAATTTTGGAAGGAAGATAAAAATTGATAGGAGTAATTGTTTTCGAGGTATAAGCAAAAAACCAAAGTGAAAACTGTTACAGTTACTGAACAAAAATGTAGTTCAGTTTTCAATGTTTGAGACGAAGACAAAAATGCAGCATTTAAAAACGACTCTGAAGACTTCAGCGACTTTTATGTCACCTCCTTTTTCTTCTAATAAAGTATTGGACCCAATAAAATAAGTGTGTTTTAAATCACAAGACATTTTCTGTTAAAGCACTTTTTTTTTAAATATTAATTATTTTCAAACTTATATCTCGCTTATGGTTAGTCCTTCATAAAAAATGCAAATAACTATTTTGTAGGAAATTTTATCAGCTTTAATTTTAGTAAAAAGATAAAAATTGATAGGAGTAACTGTTTTTGAGATATAAGCAAGAAACCAAAAAACTGTTACCTTAATTAAGCGCTTGCATATAAGCAAATTTGGTACTATTAGTATTATTATTATTAATGTTATTGTTATTAATATGACGACTAAAAACGACTCTGAAGACTTAGGTGACTTTTATGTCTTTTCCTTTTTCTTCTACTAAGGTGTTAGACCCAATTAATATAGTTTAATTTCGGTTTTTCAAACATTTTATTTTAAAGCAAATTTTTGTTAATGATTATTTGTATCTAACTCTATAACTCGCTTATGGCTGGTCCTCCAAGAAATATGCAAATAACTATTTTGTAGGAAATTTTATCAGCTTTAATTTTGAAAGAAAGATAAAAATTGATAGGAGTAACTGTTTCAGAGATATAAGCAAAAAACCAATAAGAAAACTGTAACTGTTACTGAACAAAAATGTAATTTAGTTTTCAATGTTTGAGACGAAGACGAAAATGCAGCATTTAAAAACGACTCTGAAGACTTCAGTAACTTTTATGTCACCTCCTTTTTCTTCTAACAAAGTATTGGATCCAATAAATTAAGTGTATTTTAAATCACAAGACATTTTCTGTTAAAGCACTTTTTTTTTAAATATTAATTATTTTCAAACTTATATCTCGCTTATGGTTAGCCCTACATGAAAAATGCAAATAACTATTTTGTAGGAAATTTTATCAGCTTTAATTTTAGTAAAAAGATAAAAATTGATAGGAGTAACTGTTTTAGAGATATAAGCAAGAAACCAAAAAACTGTTACCTTAATAAAGCGCTTGCATATAAGCAAATTTAGTACTATTAGTATTATTATTAATGTTATTGTTATTATTATGACGACCAAAAACGACTCTGAAAACTTTGGTGACTTTTATGTTTTCTCCTTTTTTCTATACTAAAGTGTTAGTCTTAATTAATTTAGTTTAATTTCGGTTTTTCAAACATTTTATTTTAAAGCAAATTTTTGTTAAATATTATTTATATCCATCTTTATAACTCGCTTATACTTGGTCCTACAAGAAAAATGCAAATAACTATTTTGTAGGAAATTTTATCAGCTTTAATTTTAGTAAAAAAATAAAAATTGATAGAAGGAACTGTTTTCGAGATATAAGCAAAAAACTGTTACTTTAATTAAGCGCTTGCATATAATCAAATTTAGTAATATTAGTATTATTATTATTAATGTTATTGTTATTAATATGACGACTAAAAACGACTCTCAAGACTTTGGTGACTTTTATGTCTTCTCCTTTTTCCTCTACTAAAGTGTTAGTCTTAATTAATTTAGTTTAATTTCGGTTTTTCAAACATTTTATTTTAAAGCAAATTTTTGTTAAAGATTATTTATATCCAACTCTATAACTCGCTTATGGTTGGTCCTACAAGAAAAATGCAAATAACTATTTTGTAGGAAATTTTATCAGCTTGAATTTTGAAAAAAAGATAAAAATTGATAGGAGTAACTGTTTTCGAGATATAAGCAAAAAACCAATAAGAAAACTGTAAGTTACTGAACAAAAATGTGATTTAGTTTTCAATGTTTGAGACGAAGACGAAAATGCAGCATTTACTGTCACCTCCTTTTTCTTTTAATAATGTATTGGACCCAATAAATTAAATGTATTTTAAATCACAAGACATTTTCTGTTAAAGCACTTTTTTTTTAAATATTAATTATTTTCAAACATATATCTCGCTTATGGTTAGTCCTACATGAAAAATGCAAATAACTATTTTGTAGGAAATTTTATCAGCTTTAATTATAGTAAAAAGATAAAAACTGATAGGAGTAACTGTTTTCGAGATATAAGCAAGAAACCAAAAAACTGTTACCTTAATTAAGCGTTTGCATCTAAGCAAATTTAGTACTATTAGTATTATTATTATTAATGTTATTGTTATTAATATGACGACTAAAAACGACTCTGAAGACTTTGGTGACTTTTATGTCTTTTTCTTTGTCCTTTACTAAAGTGTTAGACACAATTAATTTAGTTTAATTTCAGTTTTTCAAACATTTTATTTTAAAGCTAATTTTTGTTAAAGATTATTTATATCCAACTCTATAACTCGCTTATGGTTGGTCTTACAAAAGAAATGCAAATAACTATTTTGTAGAAAATTTTATCAGCTTTAATTTTGAAAAGAAGATAAAAATTGATAGGAGTAATTGTTTTCGAGGTATAAGCAAAAAACCAAAGTGAAAACTGTTACAGTTACTGAACAAAAATGTAATTCAGTTTTCAATGTTTGAGACGAAGACAAAAATGCAGCATTTAAAAACGACTCTGAAGACTTCAGCGACTTTTATGTCACCTCCTTTTTCTTCTAATAAAGTATTGGACCCAATAAAATAAGTGTGTTTTAAATCACAAGACATTTTCTGTTAAAACACTTTTTTTTAAATATTAATAATTTTTAAACTTATATCTCGCTTATGGTTAGTCTTACATGAAAAATGCAAATAACTATTTTGTAGGAAATTTTATCAGCTTTGTTTTTAGTGAAAAGATAAAAATTGATATAAGTAACTGTTTTCGAGATATAAGCGAGAAACCAAAAAACTGTTACCTTAATTAAGCGTTTGCATGTAAGCAAATTTAGTACTATTAGTATTATTATTATTAATGTTATTGTTATTAGTATGACGATTAAAGACGACTCTGAAACCTTTAGTGACTTTTATGTCTTCTCCTTTTTCCTCTACTAAAGTGTTAAACACAATTAATTTAGTTTAATTTCAGTATTTCAAACATTTTATTTTAAAGCAAATTTTTGTTAAAGATTATTTATATCCAACTCTATAACTCGATTATGGTTGGTCCTACAAAAAAAATGCATAAAACTATTTTGTAGGAAATTTTATCAGCTTTAATTTTGAAGGAAAGATAAAAATTTATAGGAGTAACTGTTTTCGAGATATAAGCAAAAAACCAAAGTGAAAACTGTAACAGTTACTGAACAAAAATGTAATTCAGTTTTCAATGTTTGAGACGTAGACGAAAATGCAGCATTTAAAAACGACTCTGAAGACTTCAGTGACTTTTAAGTCACCTCCTTTTTCTTCTAATAAAGTATTGGATCCAATAAATTAAGTGTATTTTAAATCACAAGACATTTTTTGTTAAAGCACTTTTTTTTTAAATATTAATTATTTTCAAACTTATATCTCGCTTATGGTTAGTCCTTCATAAAAAATGCAAATAACTATTTTGTAGGAAATTTTATCAGCTTTAATTTTAGTAAAAAGATAAAAATTGATAGGAGTAACTGTTTTCGAGATATAAGCAAGAAACCAAAAAACTGTTACCTTAATAAAGCGCTTGCATATAAGCAAATTTAGTACTATTAGTATTATTATTATTAATGTTATTGTTATTAATATGACGACCAAAAACGACTTTGAAAACTTTGGTGACTTTTATGTTTTCTCCTTTTTCCTATACTAAAGTGTTAGACTCAATTAATTTAGTTTAATTTAGGCTTTTCAAACATTTTATTTTAAAGCAAATTTTTGTTAAATATTATTTATATCCATCTTTATAACTCGCTTATACTTGGTCCTACAAGAAAAATGCAAATAACTATTTTGTAGGAAATTTTATCAGCTTTAATTTTAGTAAAAAAATAAAAATTGATAGAAGGAACTGTTTTCGAGATATAAGCAAGAAACTGTTACTTTAATTAAGCGCTTGCATATAAGCAAATTTAGTAATATTAGTATTATTATTATTAATGTTATTGTTATTAATATGACGACTAAAAACGACTCTCAACACTTTGGTGACTTTTATGTCTTCTCCTTTTTCCTCTACTAAAGTGTTAGTCTTAATTAATTTAGTTTAATTTCGGTTTTTCAAACATTTTATTTTAAAGCAAATTTTTGTTAAAGATTATTTATATCCAACTCTATAACTCGCTTATGGTTGGTCCTACAAGAAAAATGCAAATAACTATTTTGTAGGAAATTTTATCAGCTTGAATTTTGAAAAAAAGATAAAAATTGATAGGAGTAACTGTTTTCGAGATATAAGCAAAAAACCAATAAGAAAACTGTAAGTTACTGAACAAAAATGTGATTTAGTTTTCAATGTTTGAGACGAAGACGAAAATGCAGCATTTACTGTCACCTCCTTTTTCTTCTAATAATGTATTGGACCCAATAAATTAAATGTATTTTAAATCACAAGACATTTTCTGTTAAAGCACTTTTTTTTTAAATATTAATTATTTTTAAACATATATCTCGCTTATGGTTAGTCCTACATGAAAAATGCAAATAACTATTTTGTAGGAAATTTTATCAGCTTTAATTATAGTAAAAAGATAAAAACTGATAGGAGTAACTGTTTTCGAGATATAAGCAAGAAACCAAAAAACTGTTACCTTAATTAAGCGTTTGCATCTAAGCAAATTTAGTACTATTAGTATTATTATTATTAATGTTATTGTTATTAATATGACGACTAAAAACGACTCTGAAGACTTTGGTGACTTTTATGTCTTTTTCTTTGTCCTTTACTAAAGTGTTAGACACAATTAATTTAGTTTAATTTCAGTTTTTCAAACATTTTATTTTAAAGCTAATTTTTGTTAAAGATTATTTATATCCAACTCTATAACTCGCTTATGGTTGGTCTTACAAATGAAATGCAAATAACTATTTTGTAGAAAATTTTATCAGCTTTAATTTTGAAAGGAAGATAAAAATTGATAGGAGTAATTGTTTTCGAGGTATAAGCAAAAAACCAAAGTGAAAACTGTTACAGTTACTGAACAAAAATGTAATACAGTTTTCAATGTTTGAGACAAAGACAAAAATACAGCATTTAAAAACGACTCTGAAGACTTCAGCGACTTTTATGTCACCTCCTTTTTCTTCTAATTGTAGTCGATTTTACCAATTTAAAGTGCGCGCCAGCCCAGAACGGTCTCCCTAAGATCACTAGCGCCATCCCCTAGCGGGGGTGTTGGGAAAAACTCCCTCTCGCTCACTGCCCTTCGTCGAGGACAGACCCGTGTAAATAAAATCTTTTAAAATCCCCGTCAGTTTAAGTCATCCGACCCCCAAAACTTCCCACAAATCATCAGGTGTGGGGTAGAAGAAGCCCGTAAGTGTTCTTTTTTTGTGAATTAGTGATTTAGACTTTTGATAAATTAAGAAAAGTTGTGACCACGTGGTGGGTACTGCCGTGTGGGGAAATATGGCGAAACTGGGAGAAGTGGGTGAATTAGGAGACAACATTAGGAAGGCTCCGGTCAGTTCGGCGCGTACGCTTTTTAATATTCTATTCGGAACGGGCCAAAGACTAAACCGTACAAAAATTTGTGACTTTGAGGGTTTCGTGTGGGAGGTAGACTCGGATGAATGTCAACAGAAAATTGAAAACATAAAAAGGGGGTACAGTGTCGCGGAACTTACGGCGGTTTGCGTGCTTTTGGGTATAAGTTACGATGGGACAGCAGAGGACCTCGCGACGCGGCTGTGCATCGCATTAACAGACTTTAGTGCCCTCAATGCCGTTGCGGAAGTGGAGGATGACGAAGAGGAAGACATCCATACCGTAGCTAATGATACAGAAGTGGCGACGGGCAATCGACCTGCTTCGAGACAACAAATTATGCCGCAGACCCCAGTGCCGAATTTTTCGATATCGTTTAGAGACGTGGAGGATTCGATACGACCCTTTTCAGGCACAGACCCGGCGTATCCAGTCGAAAAGTTCGTGGCTGATTTTGAAGATTTGGCAATGTTGTTGGGATGGGGAGATTTGCAATCATTTTTATTTGCAAAAAAGTCGTTAATCGGGTTAGCCAAAATGTTTGTCCAGGGTTTACACGGAGTAAGGACGTGGTACGACCTCAAAACTCGATTAGTGCGAGAGTTCGCGGCCAAAATAAACAGCGCGGAGTTGCATCAACAATTACGGGAAAGAAAAATGAAAAAAAGTGAATCTGCGTATGAATATTTTCTTTTGATGAAGGAGTTGGCTTCACGGGGCAATATTGAAGAAGAAGCGGTGGTGCACTACATCGTAGAAGGAATCTTAGATGACAGTGAAAACAAATTAATGTTGTACGAGGCGTCCAGTTACGACCAATTACGAATTAAATTAGAAGTCTACGAAAAATTTAAGCGATCGAAAAATCTGAAAATTGCCGGATCCAGCAGAGGAGAGTACCGGGGGGTTAAGGAAAAACCGAAAACGTCCGCATTTGCCGAAGACAAAAAGCATTTGGGCCCAATTCCTAGGAAATGTTTTAATTGCAGCCTTATAGGACACGTAGCGGCCCAATGTCCGAAACCGAAGAGGGAGAAAGGTTCTTGTTACGGCTGTGGGAAACTGGACCATGTCATAGCAAATTGTCCCGATAGAAAAAGGAAAGAGAGGCCCATTGAGCGAAGCGAAACGGCAAGGAATCACGCAATGCTTGTCGAGAAGTCGGGGAGAGACTGCGAAGTTGCGGTGGACCTTGAATTAGGTGATATTGCTAAAAATCTTTTAGGTGTAGTTGATTCAGGTAGTCCTATATCTTTCATAAAATCATTCCTCATACCACACAATTTGCGTAAGCCTTATTTGGACACTCAGTGTTACACCGGGATTAATTCTTCAAAATTGATAATTTTAGCTCTTTACGAAGGAACTGTGTTTGTAAATAGTATTAAGACGTCTATCCTATTTCATGTCGTACCTGATGAAACAATGAAGTATGATGTCGCATTGGGAAGGAATTTTTTGTTCACTTCGGGATTGAAAATAAGTTTTGACGATAATAATATGATAATTGAACAAAAACCTAATGAGCGACGCGAGAGTTTTGATAATGAATTGCTCTTAATCGACACCACAGTGTTTGAAGGCAAGGAATTAGATTGTGTTATAAATCCTGAATTACCTCGAGAAACTTTACAAAAGGTAGAAAATTTAGTTTATGAATATAACCTGCCTAAAGTCAATGATACCCAAGGCACTCCGACCGATTTTCAAACCAAAATTATTTTAAGACCGGATCATACTCCTTTTAATTTTTATCCTAGGCGTTTGTCTTTTTACGAAAAAACTCAATTACAAAAGATTTTAGATGATTTACAAAGAGAAGGCATTATTAAGGAAAGCAACTCACCTTATGCTTCTCCAATTGTTTTGGTACCCAAAAAATCAGGAGAATTAAGGCTGTGTGTAGATTTTAGAGAATTAAATAAATTAGTAGTAAAAGATAGATATCCTTTACCTTTTATTGACGACGAATTGGATAAGCTAAGAGACAGGCGTTATTTTACTAAATTGGATTTAAAAAGTGCATTTCACCAAATTAAACTAGCAGAGGACTCTACGCAATATACGTCATTCATTACTCCAATGGGCCAATATGAATATGAACGATTACCTTTCGGGTTTTGTAACAGTCCCAGTATTTTTATGAGGTATATACACGCAATTTTTAGGGATTTGGTAAGAGAATCAAAAATTTGTATCTTTTTAGACGACATTTTAATACCTTCTGTGACTATCGAAGAAAATTTGCAACTTTTAAAAACGGTGTTGGTAAGGCTCAAAACAAACAATTTAGAGTTGAGATTAGATAAATGCTATTTCCTTATGACTAGTATTTGCTACTTAGGATATGATATTAATTCAGAAGGAATTTCTCCTACGTCGGAGCACATTGATTCTGTTTTTCGTTTTCCAGTCCCCACTAACGCTAAACAATTACAAAGCTTCTTAGGACTAATAAGCTACTTCCGGAGATTTATTAAGGATTTTTCGATATTCGCAAAGCCTTTATATGACTTAATTAAAAAAAATGCCGTTTTTGAATTTAAGGAAAAAGAGCTGACAGCTTTTGAATTATTAAAAAATTTACTTGTATCTCACCCCATACTTGCCATTTATTCACCTAACGCAGAGACAGAGCTTCATTGTGACGCATCAGCTGAAGGATTTGGTGCCGTTTTACTACAAAAACAACCGGATAATAAATTCCATCCGATTTCATTTTTTAGCAAAAGGACCACGGGAAATGAGAGTAAATATCACAGCTATGAATTAGAGTGTTTGGCGATTATATATGCCCTGAAACGGTATCATCCTTATTTGCAAGGTATCAAATTTAAAATTGTTACAGATTGTAATAGTATCACCTTAACCTTACATAAAAAGGAGTTGAATCCCAGAATAGCTAGATGGGCATTGTTTTTACAAAATTATGATTACATGTTAGAGCACAGAAATGGCAATCAAATGAAACACGTAGATGCTCTTAGTCGAAATCATGTGCTTATTTTGGAAGATAATACATTTGAGCAAAATTTGTCTTTCAAACAAAATCAAGATTCTTCTTTAGCTGAAATTCGTAATTTACTAGAAAATCAGGAACATTCAAAATTCGAATTAAGAAACGGGCTAATCTATTATAAGTTTAAGAATAAGTCGTTATTTTATATACCCGCAAAAATGGAACAGCAAGTAATTAGAAAATATCATGATGATTTTGGACACTTAGGTGTAGATAAAGTAGTAGAATTGATTACAAGGTATTATTGGTTTCCTAAATTACGGTCTAAAGTTAGTGAATATATATCAAATTGTCTGAAGTGCATATCTTTTTCTCCTAACTCAGGTAAACAGGAAGGTGAGTTACATAATATTCCTAAAGGCGAGGAACCTTTTCAAATTGTGCATATTGACCACTACGGTCCTCTTGAAAAAAGTACTACCCAACATAAATATGTTTTTGAAATTATAGATACCTTCAGTAAATTTGTAAAGTTATACCCGACTAAGACGGCCAATAGTGATGAGGTAATAAAGCACCTAAAAACTTATTTTCAATACTACAGCAAGCCTAAAAAATTTTTAATATCAGATAGGGGTACTGCCTTTACTTCAAATAAATTTAAATCATTTATGGAATCTGAAAACATCAAGCATGTATTGATAGCTACAGCGGCTCCTAAAGCGAATGGACAAATAGAAAGAGTTAATCGCGTATTAACACCCATGCTTGCCAAACTGACGGTAGAGTTAAATAAATGGGACAAAAGTTTACCACAACTCGAACTAGTTCTAAATAATGCAGTAAATCGTTCCACGGGGTATTCCCCTTCAAAATTACTATTTGGGGTCAATCAAAGCTACTTGGAGGATGATAATATTAAAACGTATTTAGAGTCTATACAAAAGGATAGTCGTGATTTACTTACAATTAGGGCCGAAGCAAGTACGAAAATGGAATTGGTCGGTAAATATAATAAAGACCAATTTGACAACCGTCATAAGAGTCCTAGAAAATACCAGGTAGGTGATTATGTTGTAATTAAAAACGTGGATGTAAGTGTGGGCGTCAATAAAAAATTAATACCAAAATTTAGAGGCCCCTATATGGTGTCAGAAATCTATTCAAATGACAGATACCTTTTGAAAGACATTCCTGGCTTTCAACATACGCAAGTACCGTTCTCTGGAGTGTACGATACTTCCAGAATGAGACCATGGTTGTCGAGTGATTGCAATTCACTTGTCAAGCTTAATTAGTTAGTTAGAATTTGTAGTTAGCAATGCATTGTTGGTATTCCCATTGCTGACAACTCTACTAAAACAGTTTTAATATCTATTTGTTCTGCAATCACCCTTTTCATTTATATAATTGTAATAGATTATAAGTTTTAAAGTTAAGTTTTCTGTGTTTTAAAAGTTTGTTATTTACGGATTATGAATTTTTGAATTTTATGTCTCTTATGAATTATGATGGACTAAGTACAGTTATGAATTTTTGAATTTTATGTCGCTTATGTCTCTTATGAATTATAATGCATTATGTATTATGTATGAATTTATTTATACTTGATGAATTTGCTTATGTTATTATGTTTATTATGTTTTTTTATGTTTATGTGCAATTATGTTTAAGTTTACCTAAGAATTTTATGGAATTTTAGTTATGTTTACCAGGTTTAGGTTACATTTATGAATTTTGAAAAACTTATGCTACCATCCTTATGTTATATCGATCGAGGGCGATCGAAGTCAGGCTGGCCGAGTTGTAGTCGATTTTACCAATTTAAAGTGCGCGCCAGCCCAGAACGGTCTCCCTAAGATCACTAGCGCCATCCCCTAGCGGGGGTGTTGGGAAAAACTCCCTCTCGCTCACTGCCCTTCGTCGAGGACAGACCCGTGTAAATAAAATCTTTTAAAATCCCCGTCAGTTTAAGTCATCCGACCCCCAAAACTTCCCACATAATAAAGTATTGGACCCAATAAAATAAGTGTGTTTTAAATCACAAGACATTTTCTGTTAAAACACTTTTTTTTAAATATTAATAATTTTTAAACTTATATCTCGCTTATGGTTAGTCTTACATGAAAAATGCAAATAACTATTTTGTAGGAAATTTTATCAGCTTTAATTTTAGTGAAAAGATAAAAATTGATATAAGTAACTGTTTTCGAGATATAAGCAAAAAACCAAAAAACTGTTACCTTAATTAAGCGTTTGCATGTAAGCAAATTTAGTACTATTAGTATTATTATTATTAATGTTATTGTTATTAGTATGACGATTAAAGACGACTCTGAAACCTTTAGTGACTTTTATGTCTTCTCCTTTTTCCTCTACTAAAGTGTTAAACACAATTAATTTAGTTTAATTTCAGTATTTCAAACATTTTATTTTAAAGCAAATTTTTGTTAAAGATTATTTATATCCAACTCTATAACTCGATTATGGTTGGTCCTACAAAAAAAATGCATAAAACTATTTTGTAGGAAATTTTATCAGCTTTAATTTTGAAGGAAAGATAAAAATTTATAGGAGTAACTGTTTTCGAGATATAAGCAAAAAACCAAAGTGAAAACT
Organism: Tribolium castaneum; assembly: GCF_031307605.1. NCBI lineage: Eukaryota > Metazoa > Arthropoda > Insecta > Coleoptera > Tenebrionidae > Tribolium > Tribolium castaneum. The sequence continues at coordinate 15,065,132 of NC_087397.1, forward strand.
GTAACAGTTACTGAACAAAAATGTAATTCAGTTTTCAATGTTTGAGACGTAGACGAAAATGCAGCATTTAAAAACGACTCTGAAGACTTCAGTGACTTTTAAGTCACCTCCTTTTTCTTCTAATAAAGTATTGGATCCAATAAATTAAGTGTATTTTAAATCACAAGACATTTTTTGTTAAAGCACTTTTTTTTTAAATATTAATTATTTTCAAACTTATATCTCGCTTATGGTTAGTCCTACATAAAAAATGCAAATAACTATTTTGTAGGAAATTTTATCAGCTTTAATTTTAGTAAAAAGATAAAAATTGATAGGAGTAACTGTTTTCGAGATATAAGCAAGAAACCAAAAAACTGTTACCTTAATAAAGCGTTTGCATATAAGCAAATTTAGTACTATTAGTAATATTATTATTAATGTTATTGTTATTAATATGACGACCAAAAACGACTCTAAAGACTTTGGTGACTTTTATGTCTTCCCCTTTTTCCTCCACTAAAATGTTAGTCTTAATTAATTTAGTTTAATTTCGGTTTTTCAAACATTTTATTTTAAAGCAAATTTTTGTTAAGGATTATTTATATCCAACTCTATAACTCGCTTATGGTTGGTCCTACAAGAAAAATGCAAGTAACTATTTTGTAGAAAATTTTATCGGCTTGAATTTCGAAAAGAAGATAAAAATTGATAGGAGTAACTGTTTTCGAGATATAAGCAAAAAACCAATAAGAAAACTGTAACTGTCACTGAACAAAAATGTAATTCAGTTTTCAATGTTTGAGACAAAGACGAAAATGCAGCATTTAAAATCGACTCTGAAGACTTCAGTGACTTTTATGTCACCTCCTTTTTCTTCTAATAAAGTATTGGACCCATTAAATTAAGTGTATTTTAAATCACAAGACATTTTCTGTTAAAGCACTTTTTTTTTAAATATTAATTATTTTCAAACTTACATCTCGCTTATGGTTAGTCCTACATAAAAAATGCAAATTACTATTTTGTAGGAAATTTTATCAGCTTTAATTTTAGTAAAAAGATAAAAATTAATTGGAGTAACTGTTTTCGAGATATAAGCAAGAAACCAAAAAACTGTTACCTTAATTAAGCTCTTGCATATAAGCAAATTTAGTACTAAAAACAACTCTGAAGACTTTGGTGACTTTTATGTCTTCTCCTTTTTCCTCTACTAAAGTGTTAGACCCAATTAATTTGGTTTAATATCGGTTTTTCAAACATTTTATTTTAAAGCAAATTTTTGTTAAAGATTATTTATATCCAACTCTATAACTCGCTTATGGTTGGTCCTACAAAAAAATGCAAATAACTATTTTGTAGGAAATTTTATCAGCTTTAATTTAGAAAAAGAGATAAAAATTGATAGGAGTAACTGTTTTCGAGATATAAGCAAGAAACCAAAAAACTGTTACCTTAATAAAGCGCTTGCATATAAGCAAATTTAGTACTATTAGTATTATTATTAATGTTATTGTTATTAATATGACGATTAAAAACGACTCTGAAGACTTTGGTGACTTTTACGTCTCCTCCTTTTTCCTCTACTAAAGTGTTAGACCCAATTAATTTAGTTTAATTTCGGTTTTTCAAACATTTTATTTTAAAGCAAATTTTTGTTAAAGATTATTTATATCCAAGTGTATAACTCGCTTATGGTTGGTCCTACAAAAAAAATGCTAAAAACTATTTTGTAGAAAATTTTATCAGCTTTAATTTTGAAGGAAAGATAAAAATTTATAGGAGTAACTGTTTTCGAGATATAAGCAAAAAACCAAAGTGAAAACTGTAACAGTTACTGAACAAAAATGTAATTCAGTTTTCAATGTTTGAGACGTAGACGAAAATGCAGCATTTAAAAACGACTCTGAAGACTTCAGTGACTTTTAAGTCACCTCCTTTTTTTTCTAATAAAGTATTGGACCCAATAAATTAAGTGTATTTTAAATCACAAGACATTTTTTGTTAAAGCACTTTTTTTTTAAATATTGATTATTTTCAAACTTATATCTCGCTTATACTTGGTCCTACAAGAAAAATGCAAATAACTATTTTGTAGGAAATTTTATCAGCTTTAATTTTAGTAAAAAAATAAAAATTGATAGGAGTAACTGTTTTCGAGATATAAGCAAGAAACAAAAAAACTGTTACCTTAATAAAGCGCTTGCATATAAGCAAATTTAGTACTATTAGTATTATTATTATTAATGTTATTGTTATTAATATGACGATTAAAAACGACTCTGAAGACTTTGGTGACTTTTACGTCTCCTCCTTTTTCCTCTACTAAAGTGTTAGACCCAATTAATTTAGTTTAATTTAGGTTTTTCAAACATTTTATTTTTTTAGCAAATTTTTGTTAAAGATTATTTATATCCAACTCTATAACGCGCTTATAGTTGGTCCTACAAGAAAAATGCAAATAACTATTTTGTAGGAAATTTTATCAGCTTGAATTTTGAAAAAAAGATAAAAATTGATAGGAGTAACTGTTTTCGAGATATAAGCAAAAAACCAATAAGAAAACTGTAACTGTTACTGAACAAAAATGTAATTCAGTTTTCAATGTTTGAGACCAAGACGAAAATGCAGCATTTAAAAACGACTCTGAAGACTTCAGTGACTTTTAAGTCACCTCCTTTTTCTTCTAATAAAGTATTGGATCCAATAAATTAAGTGTATTTTAAATCACAAGACATTTTTTGTTAAAGCACTTTTTTTTTAAATATTGATTATTTTCAAACTTATATCTCGCTTATGGTTAGTCCTACATGAAAAATGCAAAAAACTATTTTGTAGGAAATTTTATAGGCTTTAATTTTAGTAAAAAAATAAAAATTGAAAGGAGTAACTGTTTTCGAGATATAAGCAAGAAACCAGAAAACTGTCATCTTAATTAAGCGTTGCATACAAGCAAATTTAGTACTATTAGTATTATTATTATTAATGTTATTGTTATTAGTATGACGATTAAAGACGACTCTGAAACCTTTAGTGACTTTTATGTCTTCTCCTTTTTCCTCTACTAAAGTGTTAGACACAATTAATTTAGTTTAATTTCAGTATTTCAAACATTTTATTTTAAAGCAAATTTTTGTTAAATATTATTTATATCTATCTTTATAACTCGCTTATACTTGGTCCTACATGAAAAATGCAAAAAACTATTTTGTAGGAAATTTTATCGGCTTTAATTTTAGTAAAAAAATAAAAATTGAAAGGAGTAACTGTTTTCGAGATATAAGCAAGAAACCAGAAAACTGTCATCTTAATTAAGCGTTGCATACAAGCAAATTTAGTACTATTAGTATTATTATTATTAATGTTATTGTTATTAATATGACGACTAAAAACGACTCTCAAGACTTTGGTGACTTTTATGTCACCTCTTTTTTCTTCTAATAAAGTATTGGACCCATTAAATTAAGTGTATTTTAATCACAAGACTTTTTCTGTTAAAGCACTTTTTTTTAAATATTAACTATTTTCAAACTTATATCTCGCTTATGGTTAGTCCTACATGAAAAATGCAAATAACTATTTTGTAGGAAATTTTATCAGCTTTAATTAATCTGAGCGTTTTCTCATTTCTATGCAAAAGATCATCTGTGATTTGTGTTTTTAGGCAAGAAATTGTCTAAAATTAATAACTCATTTTAAAACTGGTATAAAATCATTTACTATACAAAAGTTATAATCGGTTTTTAATAATAATAATATTAATAATAATAATATTAATAATAATAATATTAATAATAATAATAATAATAATAATAATAATAATAATAATAATAATAATAGTAATAATAATAAAAATAATAGTAATAATAATAATAATAATAAAAATAATAATAATAGTAGTAATAAAATTAAGCTTAGTTTTCTAAGCAAAAATGAAGCTTATTTTGTGTTATATGAGCGTTTTCTCATTTCTATGCAAAAGATCATGTGTGATCTGTGTTTTTAGGCAATCTAAGCCATTTTATAGTTTTTAGGCAAGAAATTGGCTAAAATTAATCACTCATTTTAAAACTGGTATAAAAACAATACTATACAAAAGTTATAATCGGTTTTTAATAATAACAATTATAATAATAATAATAACAATAATAATAATAGTAATAAAAGTAAGCTTAGTTTTCTAAGCAAAAATGGAGCTTATTTTGTGTGTTATATGAGTGTTTTCTCATTTCTATGCAAGAAATCATTTGTGATCTGTGTTTTTAGGCAAGAAATTGTCTAAAAATAATAACTCATTTTAAAACTGGTATAAAAACATTTACTATACAAAAGTTAATAATAATAATAATATAAATAATAATAATAATATTAACAATAATAATAATAATAATAATAATAGTAATAGTAACAAAAGTAATAATAATAATAATACTTTTAATAAGAAAAAATGGAGCTTATTTTGTGTGTTACATAAGCGTTTTCTCATTACTATGCAAAAGATCATGTGTGATCTGTGTTTTTAGGCAATCTAAGCCATTTTATAGTTTTTAATATTTAACAAAAATTAGAAGAGGAAAAAGGAGAAGACATAAAAGTCACTAAATGTTTCAGAGTCGTCTTTAGTCGTCATATTCATAACAATAACATTAATAATAATAATACTAATAGTACTAAATTTGCTTATATGCAAACGCTTAATTAAGGTAACAGTTTTTTGGTTTCTTGCTTATATCTCGAAAACAGTTACCCCTATCAATTTTTATCTTGTTTCAAAATTAAAGCTGATAAAATTTACTACAAAATAGTTATTTGCATTTTTTTGTAGGACCAACCATAAGCGAGTTATAGAGTTGGATATAAATAATCTTTAACAAAAATTTGCTTTAAAATAAAATGTTTGAAAAACCGATATTAAACTAAATTAATTGGGTCTAACACTTTAGTAGAGAAAAAAGGAGAAGACATAAAAGTCACCAAAGTCTTCAGAGTTGTTTTTAGTACTAAATTTGCTTATATGCAAGCGCTTAATTAAGGTAACAGTTTTTTGGTTTCTTGCTTATATCTTGAAAACATTTACTCCTATCAATTTTTATCATTTTACTAAAATTAAAGCTGATAAAATTTCCTACAAAATAGTAATTTGCATTTTTTATGTAGGACTAACCATAAGCGAGATATAAGTTTGAAAATAATTAATATTTAAAAAAAAAGTGCTTTAACAGAAAATGTCTTGTGATTTAAAATACACTTAATTTATTGGGTCCAATACTTTATTAGATGAAAATAGAGGTGACATAAAAGTCACTGAAGTCTTCAGAGTCGATTTTAAATGCTGCATTTCCGTCTTCGTCTCAAACATTGAAAACTGAATTACATTTTTGTTCAGTAACAGTTACAGTTTTCTTATTGGTTTTTTGCTTATATCTCAAAAACTGTTACTCCTATCAATTTTTATCTTTTTTTCAAAATTAAAGCTGATAAAATTTCCTACAAAATCGTTATTTGCATTTTTCTTGTAGGACCAACCATAAGCGAGTTATAGAGTTGGATTTAAATAATATTTAACAAAAATTTGCTTTAAAATAAAATATTTGAAAAACTGAAATTAAACTAAATTAAATGTGTCCAACACTTTAGTAGAGAAAAAAGGAAAAGACATAAAAGTCACCAAAGTCTTCAGAGTCAGTTTCAGACTAACCATAAGCGAGATATAAGTTTGAAAATAATTAATAATTTAAAAAAAATGTGCTTTAACAAAAAATGTCTTGTGATTTAAAATACACTTAATTTATTGGGTCCAGTAGTTTATTAGAAGAAAAACGAGGTGACATAAAAGTCACTGAAGTCTTCAGAGTCGATTTTAAATGCTGCATTTTCGTCTTCGTCTCAAACATTGAAAACTGAATTACATTTTGGTTCTGAAACGGTAACAGTTTTCACTTTGGTTTTTTGCTTATATCTCGAAAACAATTACTCCTATCAGTTTTTATTTTTCTTTCAAAATTAAAGCTGATAAAATTTCCTACAAAATAGTTATTTGCATTTTCCTTGTAGGACCAACCATAAGCGAGTTATAGAGTTGGATATAAATAATATTTAACAAAAACTTGCTTTAAAATAAAATGTTTGAAAAACTGAAATTAAACTAAATTAATTGTGTCTAACACTTTAGTAGAGGAAAAAGAAAAAGACATAAAAGTCACCAAAGTCTTCAGAATCGTTTTTAGTCGTCATATTGACAACAATAACATTAATAATAATAAAACTAATAGTACTAAATTTGCTTACATGCAAACGCTTCATTCAGGTAACAGTTTTTTGGTTTCTTGCTTATAGCTCGAAAACAGTTACTCCTATAAATTTGACTAATCATAAGCGAAATATAAGTTTGAAAATAATTAATATTTAAAAAAAAGTGCTTTAACAGAAAATGTCTCGTGATTTAAAATACACTTAATTTATTGGGTCCAATAGTTTATTAGAAGAAAAACTAGGTGACATAAAAGTCACTGAAGTCTTCCGAGTCGTTTTTAAATGCTGCATTTTCGTCTTCGTCTCAAACATTGAAAACTGAATTACATTTTTGTTCAGTAACTGTAACAGTTTTCACTTTGGTTTTTTGCTTATATCTCGAAAACAGTTACTCCGATCAATTTTTATCTTTCTTTCAAAATTTAAGCTGATAAAATTTCCTACAAAATAGTTAATTGCATTTCTTTTGTAGAACCAACAATAAGCGAGCTATAGAGTTAGATATAAATAATCTTTAACAAAAATTTGCTTTAAAATAAAATGTTTGAAAAACCGAAATTAAACTAAATTAATTGGGTCTAACACTTTAGTGGAGAAAAAAGGAAAAGACATAAAAGTCACCAAAGTCTTCAGAGTCAGTTTCAGACTAACCATAAGCGAGATATAAGTTTGAAAATAATTAAAAATTAAAAAAAAATGTGCTTTAACAGAAAATGTCTTGTGATTTAAAATACACTTAATTTATTGGGTCCAATACTTTATTAGAAGAAAAAGGAGGTGACAGAAAGGTCACTGAAGTTTTTAGAGTCGTTTGTAAATGCTGCATTTTCGTGTTCGTCTCAAACATTGAAAACTGAATTACATTTTTGTTCAGTAACAGTTATAGTTTTCTTATTGGTTTTTTGCTTATATCTCGAAAACACTAAAATAGTTATTTACATTTTTCTTGAAGAAACAAGCATAAGCAAGTTATAGAGTTGGATATAAATAATATTTAACAAAAATTTGCTTTAAAATAAAATGTTTAAAAAACCGAAATTAAACTAAATTAATTGTGTCTAACACTTTAGTAGAGGAAAAAGGAGAAGACATAAAAGTCACTAAAAGTTTCAGAGTCGTCTTTAGTCGTCATATTAATAACAATAACATTAATAATAATAATACTAATAGTACTTAATTTGCTTATATGCAAACGCTTAATTAAGGTAACAGTTTTTTGGTTTCTTGCTTATATCTCGAAAACAATTACTCCTATCAATTTTTATCTTTCTTTCAAAACTAAAGCTGATAAAATTTTCTACAAAATAGTTATTTGCATTTCTTTTGTAAAACCAACCATAAGCGAGTTATAGAGTTGGATATATATAATCTTTAACAAAAATTTGCTTTAAAATAAAATGTATGAAAAACCGAAATTAAACTAAATTAATTGTGTCTAACACTTTAGTAGAGAAAAAAGGAGGAGATATAAAAGTCACTAAAGTCTTCAGAATCGCCTTTAGTCGTCATATTAATAACAATAACATTGATAATAATAATACTAATAGTACTAAATTTGCTTATATGCAAACGCTTAATTAAGGTAACAGTTTTTTGGTTTCTTGCTTATATCTCGAAAACAGTTACTCCTATCAATTTTTATTTTTTTACTAAAATTAAGGCTGATAAAATTTCCTACAAAATAGTTATTTGCATTTTTCATGTAGGACTAACCATAAGCGAGATATAAGTTTGAAAATAATTACAATTTAAAAAAAAGTGCTTCAACAGAAAATGTCTTGTGATTTAAAATACACTTAATTTATTGGGTCCAATAATCTATTTGAAGAAAAAAGAGGTGACAGAAAGGTCACTGAAGCCTTTAGAGTCGTTTGTAAATGCTGCATTTTCGTCTTCGTCTCAAACATTGAAAACTGAATTACATTTAAGACTATAGTGACTTTTATGTCTCCTCCTTTTTCCTCTACTAAAGTGTTAGACACAATTAATTTAGTTTAATTTTAGTTTTTCAAACATTTTATTTTAAAGCAAATTTTTGTTAAATATTAAAAACTATAAAATGGCTTAGATTGCTTAAAAACACAGATCACACATGATCTTTTGCATAGAAATGAAAAAACGCTCATATAATACAAAATAAGCTTTATTTTTGCTTAGAAAACTAAGCTTACTTTTATTACTACTATTATTATTATTTTAATATTATTATTATTATTACTATTATTATTATTATTATCACTATTATTGTTATTATTGTTATTATTATTATTAATATTATTATTATTAAAAACCGATTATAACTTTTGTATAGTAAATGTTTTTATACCAGTTTTAAAATGAGTTATTAATTTTAGACAATTTCTTTTCTAAAATCACAGATCACAGATGATCTCTTGAATAGAAATGAGAAAACGCTCATATAACACAAAATAAGCTTTATTTTTGCTTAGAAAACTAAGCTTACTTTTATTACTACTATTATTATTATTATTTTTATTATTATTATTATTATTATTACTATTATTTTTATTATTATTATTACTATTATTATTATTATTATTATTATTAATATTATTACTATTAAAAACCGATTATAACTTTTGTATAGTAAATGTTTTTATACCAGTTTTAAAATGAGTTATTAATTTTATTCAATTTTTTGCTTAAAAACACATCACAGATGATCTCTTGCATAGAAATGAGAAAACGCTCATATAACACACAAAATAAGCTTCATATTTGCTTGGAAAACTAAGCTTACCTTTATTACTATTATTATTATTATTATTATTATTATTATTACTATTATTATTATTATTATTATTATTATTATTATTATTATTATTATTATTATTATTATTATTATTATCATTATTATTATTATTATTAACTTTTGCATAGTAAATGTTTTTATACCAGTTTTAAAATGAGTTATTAATTTTAGACAATTTCTTGCCTAAAAACACATCACAGATGATTTCTTGCATAGAAATGAGAAAACGCTCATATAACACACAAAATAAGCTTCATTTTTGCTTAGAAAACTAAGCTTACTTTTATTACTATTATTATTTTTATTATTATTATTATTATTATTATTATTACTATTATTATTATTATTACTATTATTTTTATTATTATTATTATTATTATTATTATTATTGTTATTAGGATTATTATTATTAAAAACTTATATTAAACAGACAGAAAACGTCGTATTCTGACACAAAAAAACGAATTACGTTATAGACTTGACGAGAACGGCGTATCTCGGACTCTTATAGGACTCTTATAGGGTCAATAAGTATCAGTTTGGATTAAAACAAATTATTTTTGTTGACTCTCAGTCTGAATTGTTCATCAGTTCAAACAAAAACGGCTTATTTTAGACGATATTTTGCTTTAAACAAGAAAACTTACATCGAACAGACTAAAAACGTATTAATCTGGCATAATAGAGCAATTTATGTATCACTTTGGATAAAGGCAGCTAATCCTATTCGTTTCATTGCTTAAAATAGACAAAATTGTTAATAAATCTAACAAAAACGCTGTATTCTAGCACCAAATACTAATTACATTATAGTTTCGACGAGAATAGCTTATTTGGAATGATTCTATGCTTCCAAACGAGTAAATTTTTATTAAACAGATGCCAAACATCATGTTTTGTTCTATAAAGACATTTTATATTGCAGTTTGTATTAAAACAAAATATTTTCGTTGATCCTTTGTTAGAAGCAGCAAACCTAACATTTAAGAATCTGAAAACTTTGTATTCGGACACAAACCACCGAATTTTGTATCAGTTTAGACAAAAACGGTTGATTTTCGACAATATTTTGCTTTGAACAAGAAAACTTATATCAAACAGACTAAAAACGTCTTATTTTAGCACAAAACAAAAGATTTGCTTTATAATCTTAACGAGAGCTGTTAATTTCAAACGGTTCTATGCTTTGAAACGAGTAAACTTTCACTGAACAGAGGAAAAACATTTTATTTCGCCTTTTAAAAACGATTCATGCCACAGTTTGGATAAAAACCAATTATTTTCGTTAATTCATTGTTACAAACAAGAAACCTTACATCAAAGTAACTGAAAACCCCTTATTCAGGCACAGAAATTCGAATTACGTTTCAGTCTGAACAAAAACTGCTTACTTTAGACGATCCTTTGTTTTGATTACAAAAAATTACATTAAAAAGATTAAAAACATCTTATTCTGACTGAAAACTGCAAATTATATATTACTCTAGATAAAAGCAATTTATCCTGATTACTCCTTTACTTAGAACAGAGGAAACTTGTATAAAACTTAATGAAAACTTTAAATTTCGTCTCAAAGAAATAAATTACGTTATAGTTTTGACCAGCACTGTTTATTTCAAACGATTTTATGATTCGAAACTAATGAACTTTTATGGGGCAGATGCAAAACCACATATTACCATATAAAGCGTTTTAAAGCAAATTATTACCTTTTGCAACAAGAAATTTCACGTCACAGAAACTGAAAACTTCGTATCCATGCACAAATATCGAATTACGTATAAGTTTAGGCAAATACAGCTTATTTTAAACGATTCCTTGCTATAAACAAAAAAAATTTTATCAAACATATTGAAAACGTCTTATTCTCGAAAATAAGAGCAAATTATGTATCAGCTTTAACAAAAGCGGATTACTCTGTTTGATTCTATGCTTAGAGTAGAGTAAACTACTATAAAACGTAATGAAAACTTTATATTCAAGCTCAAAAGAACAAATTACGTTATAGTTTTGACAAAAAAAAATTATTTCGGACGATTACATACTTCGAAGTAAGCAAACTTTAATTGAACAAGTGCAAAAGCTAATACTTTGCTTTAAAATAACGAATTATGTGGTAATATGGTATTTTGCATCTGTCCTATAAAAGTTTACTCGTTTCGCTCCATTGAATCATTCGAAATAAATTATTTTGACACAACAACGAAAATAATTTGTTTTTGTTTAAACTGTAACATGTCGTTTTTATAAAACGAACTAAGACGTTTGGCATCTGTTTAGTGAAAGTTTTCTCGTTTGGGGGCATAAAATCGTTTGAAATTAACAGTTCTGGTCAAAACTATAACGTAAATTATTTCTTTGAGACGAAATTTAAAGTTTTCATTAAGTTTTATACAAGTTTGCTCTATTCTAAGCAAAGGAGTAATCAGGATAAACTGCTTTTATTCAAAGTAATACATAATTTGCAGTTTTGAGCCAGAATAAGGCGTTTTTAATCTTTTTAATGTAAGTTTTTGTATTCAAAACAAAGGATCGTCTAAAGTAAGCAGTTTTTGTCCAGACTGAAACGTAATTCGAATTTCTGTGCCTGAATAAGGGGTTTTCAGTTACTTTGATGTAAGGTTTCTTGTTTGTAACAATGAATTAACGAAAATAATTGGTTTTTATCCTAACTGTGGCATGAATCGTTTTTAAAAGGCGAAATAAGATGTTTTCCTCTGTTCAGTGAAAGTTTACTCGTTTCAAAGCATAGAACCGTTTGAAATTAACAGCTCTCGTTAAGACTATAACGCAAATCTTTTGTTTTGTGCTAAAATAAGACGTTTTTAGTCAGTTTGATATAAGTTTTCTTGTTCAAAGCAAAATATTGTCGAAAATCAACCGATTTTGTCTAAACTGATCCAAAATTCGGTGGTTTGTGTCCGAATACAAAGTTTTCAGATTCTTTAATGTTAGGTTTGCTGCTTCGAACAAAGAATCAACGAAAATATTTTGTTTTAATACAAACTGCAATATAAAATGTCTTTATAGGACAAAACATGATGTTTGGCAATTGTCTAATAAAAATTTACTCGTTTGGAAGCATAGAGTCATTCCAAATAAGCTATTCTCGTCGAAACTATAATGTAATTAGTATTTTGTGCTAGAATACAGCGTTTTTGTTAGATTTATTAACAATTTTGTCTATTTTGAGCAATGAAACGAATAGGATTAGCTGCCTTTACCCAAAGTGATACATAAATTGCTCTTTTATGCCAGATTAATACGTTTTTAGTCTGTTCGATATAAGTTTTCTTGTTCAAAGCAAAAGATCGTCTAAAATAAGCCGTTTTTGTTTGAACTGATAAACAATTCAGACTGAGAGT